>NC_056758.1:11837500-12137500 GCF_018687715.1 Carya illinoinensis
CCCATTATAGAACATCTGAACTTGCAACCAATCTGGCAATCCATGTTGTGGGCAACGTCGAACCAAGTCTTTATACCTCTCCCATGCTTCATAGAGTGACTCAAAATCATTTTGCTTGAACTGGCCAATCTCACTCCTGAGTTGGGCTGTTTTTGCAGGAGGAAAGAATTTAGCAAGAAACCTCTCAGCCATGTCCTGCCAACTAACAATGCTTCCCGGTTGTAGAGATTGTAGCCAACCTCTAGCCTTGTCCCTCAAAGAGAAAGGAAACAATCTCAGTCTAATGGTGTCTTCAGTAACACCATTGATCTTCACAGTGTCACAAATCTCCAAAAACATAGCCAAATGAATATTGGGATCATCCAGTGGCGATCCACTGAATTGAGCCTGCTGCACCATGCTAATCAAAGCTGGTTTGAGCTCAAAGTTGTTGGCATTGATTGGCTGGCGCATTATGCTCGAGTAATTTCCATTCACAACTGGCCGCACATAGTCCTTCAAGGTGCGTGGTAGTACCTCACGATCTTCTTCAGCCATAGCTAGTATCTTATTTTTTCTTAGTGATCTAAGAGTTCTTTCAATCTCCGGATCAACAGGAATAATGTCACGAGATCTAGTACGGCGCATCCAATGTCAAAAACACACCTGTAGAACAAATTAAAACAAAATTCTAAATTAAAACCAAGATTACTTTGTATCGATATTGACGAAAAGAATAAGAATAAACCAATCCCCGGCAACGGCGCCAAAAACTTGACCGGTGCAAAACTGCAAGTGCACAGTATCGTAGTTTTATAATAAAGTGGTAAGAAGAGTATCGTCCTCAGGGATTGGTACCTTACTCTTGCCAAATACCAAAATTATACTAATCTCAATTTTATCTAGAGGAATCGCTAAGGTTTTTGTAGTTGCGAATAAAACTAGATCAACTCAAAGAGAAATAAGCAAAGAAAATAAAACTGACTTTCAAAGATCAAATTCAATAGGGAAGAAAACTTCTAGGAAATCGATTTCACCATAATTCTTCACTATGCTTTTCTCATCCAGCTAATTTAACTTAAACCTCTTTTGTCTATTAGCAAATCTCTAATTCATCCAAAAGCCTCTTTCGATAGTCAATTGGAAGTGATTCTAGTTTATCAATTCACACAAGAGTATGCAAATTAAATAATCAAGAACGCAATAAGACCAATGATTTAATTACTACACAGGTTCATACAAGTCTTTCGATCTCTATACTTACCTATGCTGAAATATCCAAGATCTACCCTATGATTCCCTCTTTCGATAGCAAATCACAAGATTAATAATCATCTAATCAATGGCCAGTTAATTAGAAGCATTAAACTCAGAATAAATCAGATAAACAAAGAGAGAATTGCATTAAATTAGCATGGACAAACAAGCATAGTTCGGAAATAGGTTACATCGTTTTCCTAGAATAAAGAAAATTTAGCTCATGCTAGAAATGGAATTCAACATAAACGAATTCACCATAATTGTTCTGAGAAGATGGGAAGAAGAAAATAAACACTGAAAAGTCCTCCTTGCAGCCTCAACTCGTCGTCAAAAGCTCAAGGGAACGATTCAACGCTTTTCTCCCGTCCGTGCTCGTGTATGAATCCAACGTACGTGCAAGAAATTAGAATTCCGTCTCCAAAACAAATGATTTGAATCCCTCTAGCTATGTTTTTCTCTCCCAAAGAGTGTTCTCCAGTCAAAACTCGCGGCTCTAGAGTGAAAAATGGCTTTTATATGGTCCCACGGCGGAAAACCTAAAATCTGTCAAAATACGATGTTTGCTCGAGCGGGGTGTCGAGCGCGCGTCGAGCGTTCGACTCTACCTGATTTCGCTCGAGCGTCCTATCGAGTGCACATCGAGCGTTCGACTCTGCCTGATTTCGCTCGAGCGGCCAATGTCTCTGCTCGAGCAATCTTCATTTTTCAGCAACCCGCTCGAGCTCCCTGTCGAGCGGCAGTCGAGCGTTTGAATCTGCCTGAATTCGCTCGAGCGGCCAAAAGCCTCCGCTCGAGCGAACTTGTAAAATCTGCAATATGAAATTTTGCAAGCCATCAATGGGCTTCCTCCCTATGTCCTCATTTTCCTCTACCTCTCTCTCTTTCTCCGATAGGTCTCCACAACCACAAGTTCAGTTGCACCAATGTGCACAGCTACCCATTGCATCTCACCACCACCATCTTGTTCCTCTCATCACCAAGACCTTCGTCAACAATTTTCATGCCCAACTGAGCTTTATATAGCTTTCACTCTCCCTCACTCTCTAAGGCACGGGTTACACTATTATTGGCCGATCCGCCACCGTAAGCCACCACAACTCCACCACACCTTCCTCTACCTTTCCTTAGCTTTCCATGAAGTTCCTGGCCTTCCTCTACCTCAAGCAACCTCCCTCCCTTTTGGATACACTATTCACAGCGTGATACCATCGTGCTCCGCCACCTTGAACATTTCCAAGACCACGCCTAGCTGTTCTCAAGCCAAAACTGCCACTTTACTTGGTGGACAGCCACCGTACGCGATGTTACCGCCACGTACGATTCCTCCAACGTCTTGGTCGTGACGGGCAACGAGCGACGCACGAGTTATCCCGTCGATGGTATAAACCTCTATCTCTAGTTATTTATGTTATATTAGTTGGTTGGTTGGACTGTAGATTGTGTAGTTAGTAATTGTGGAGTTCGCTGTGTAGTTGTGAGGTGCAGTGTAGTTGTGAAGTGTTAGGCTTGATTGTGTAGTATTGTGGACTGTGCTGTGAGTATGGGCATGAGATGAATGCTGTAGTTGTGATGCAGAGTGAAGTGTGAAGGGAGTATGCGTGGAGCATACTCTGTGTAGTGCAGCAACGTACCGTGTGATGTGCGCTGTAGCGACGTGTGGCATAGAATAAAGGGAGTATACGTGGAGTGTTCTCATGTGTAGCAATGCACCGTGAGGCATGTATCGTAGTGATGTGTGTCGTAGTGTAGATGGAAGGGAGTTCACGTGAGTGTACTTTGTGCTATGTCATATTACACCGGACGGCATATCACGAAGGGTTGGATGGATAGCGGAGAAGCGTGGAGTGTATGGTGTAAAGTCGGAAACTGGGTAACAATGTCCCAAAACAGTGGTGATGTTGCCTATAGTCCGGGGTGACCGGTGTCACCTTGTGGTTGACTTATGGCTGGGAGCATATGAAAGTGATGGAAAAGTATCAGAAAGTGTAGTGGAAGCATGATGAGCATTGTGCTGTAACTCGAGAAATTAGTCTTGAGCTATGTGACGTAACAGAGGTGCATTTGTGGATGCAGTTCTCATGTTAAGTGGCGGGAACTGTGTAATAGTGTCCCGAAGTAGTGGTGATGTGGCCTGTATCCCAAGGTGACAGGTGTTACCTTATGGTTGACTTATGGTTGAAAGTATATGTAAGTGGTGGAAAAGTATTAGAGAGTACAGTGGAAGCATGATGGGCGTCGTGACGTGACTCGGGATTAGTCTTGAGCTATTGACGTAACATAAGTGTATTGTGGATGTAGTCCTCTCCTATCAAGTGTTGGGATGAACTTGTACAGGGCTGGGAAGTAGGAAGAATCCTATCGACCGGGTTTGAGCAAGTTGGTATCGGAGTATGGAGCTTGTTTATACAAGAGGGCGTTCATTGGATTTATAAGTTGTTCTTAGGTGATAAAAGGGATATGATACATGTGTCTCTAGCGAGACATTGTGCCGAACAGGTTTACCATATATAATGGGTAAGCTGTTCTCAGCATGGTTACATGGTGTTTTAGCCCCAGAGTTGGCTTGAATTCATGTATCTAGTCTGGTTGGGATTGAGGATTTAGTATGGGCTAAGATTCATGAAGGTAGTGACGAGTATATCGTATAAGGTTGGAACGCATGACTCTGTCTGTCAGAATCATGCGTAGGAATGTGGAAATAGAAGAATGAGATGGAGGTCTTAGTGTCTTAACCCTAAGGTGAATCATGGAGATTCACTTTAAGGAATAAGACTTTGAAGGTTTTAGCATAGTAATTGGCACATAAGAGCCGAGGGATGAATGGAGAGTGTTCCAAGTAAAGCATAGTTTTATTTTTAGAATAGTTGCTTATGCATTAGATAGATGATGACTTAAGATTATGTGTATGCATGTAGGTTGCCATCTGATACGCACACGAATGGATTGCATGGAATGAGTATAGCATGAAGTTTAGGTAAGTATTACGTTCATACTCTTCTAGAGTTTTTATTAAATAAACAAAGAAGAAAACGATAGCTTTTCTCAAAAAGGAAAACGAGACTTTTCTCTACAAGACACGCCTTACTTAAAAAGAAAATGAAGCATAAGTTTTCAAGTATAAGTATGTAGCGGCCCTCTTAAGCAGCCCCTTTTCACGCACCCAAAGTATGTACATGTATGCATGTGGATGGATGTTATAAGTGGTACGTAATGTATGTATGTTTACAAAAAGAAACTAAACGAAGCTTTAAAATATGCAAGAACAGACACTTTTAAACAAAAAGAAAGAAAACTGCTTTTTTTCTAAAATAACTTTTACGAAATGAGAAACTTCTTTTAAAACGACTTTTACAAAAAAAAGAAAACAACTTTCTTTTAAAATGACTTTATGAATTGAAGAATTGTAAGAACGGTAAGAACTGTAAGAAAGGACTGTAAAGAACTATAAGAAAGGACTGTAAAGAACTGTAAAGGACTTAATGGACTGAAAAGGAAAGGAATGACTGTAAATGAATGAAGGGATTGAAATAAATGGATGATGTATGAAAATACATAATGACCATTTGAATGGAAAAGGAAAAGGTACCAATGGACTGGACTGGGCATATTGCAATGCCGGGTAAGTAGTACTGGTAGTGCACCCAGTGCTGCACCTTGACGAAATAGATTCCCAACCTATGGCCACGGGCGAAATCAGGTCCAAAAGACCTCTAACCCTAGCACATGGGCCGTAATAGTGTGCAATACGGCCAATGAAAGTGAAAAGAATAAACTTATACATATTAAGAAAGAATGCATGTATGAATGAACGGAATGCATGAATGTACGTAAGAAAAGAGGAATGCATGAATGTATGTAACAAATGCATGAAAAGATTATTTAATAAATGAAGGCAGCGATGCGTGGGGAACTATTTTAAGAAAAGAAAGCATGTTTTTAAAGAAAAATCCTACCACACAACATTTTTAAAACGAACTGCATTTCCATGCATGATAAGTAGGATATGTATGTATGGAATGATAACTACATGACTGAAAACCTATGTTATTATATTTTAACTGTACGAAATAATGCTTACAAGTCATCGACTCATTTTAGTTTTTATGTGTGCCCTCCCAGGGACAAGATGAGCATGATAGTTCAGGACAGGTGCAACCTGAGAGGAAGAGCACGAAGGTCTAGGTAAGATATTTTATATGAGAAACTTTAATTATAAAATTTAATGTTTTTCGTTGTAATATTTTAATTAAGGAAATGAATTTTATTTGTAACATGGAGTCTTTTGTATCTTAGCATGAAAGGAAAATAAATTTTAAAAGGAACCGTAATTCCCTTCGATTTTTATCAAAATCGTTTTGAAAAAGGACCCACCATAAGAATGGATGTTACAATTTTTGATACTCAATTCTTTCTTTTAATTTATTTTTAGTCTTATATTTACTTGAGTAGCACAGGAGGACCTACCGAAAAGGAACACAACATACATCAGTTGAAAAGAATAGGAAAAAGACATGGCAGAGACTGTTCTTTTGGGTGTTTTTCAGACGGAAAGAATTGCTTTTCTTCTTTGGGGATTTTCTACACAAGCCGCCAAGAGACAGACACGGCAGGGGGTCTTTTTTATGACTTACGGGAGCTGTTGGGTGCTGGACCAAGGGACGCTGACACGCAAAAAATAAAGGAGAGATGAAAACGCAAACGCTGACGCTGCACTGAGAAGAAGTAAAGAAAAAATAAATTAAAGAAAAGGCTAGGGCTAGCTGGTTTTGTTTTGGGTGGAGAGACTTTGAGTGATTTACAGACTGACTTGGACTTTGGGGGCTTCTCGGACAGCATACGGGAGGGGGAGCTCTAACTTTTCTTTCTTTTTGGCTGGCTTACTTTTGGTCAGGGGGAGGCAGCATGTTTTGAGTTGAAAGGGAAATAAAAAGCTTCTGGGAAACGATAGTGAAAGAGAGGGCCAACCGACTTTCAGAACGAGGAGACAGAGAAAAATGAGAAAAGGGTAAGAGAGGTTTGGAGCTTTTCAACAACACGGAGACGAGGAGGCAATTTTCATTTGGGCTTCGAGAGGAACGCAAGAGAGAGGGAAAGGGGAACCTGACTTACAGAATGGAGGAGGGACACTTTTTTTCATTTTGAGCTGGGCTTCTAAACAGAGGAGAGACAGGAGGCATAGAGACAAAATGAAAGGGAAGCTGCACAAGAACAGGGGAAGAAATGCTTAGGGGACGCTTTGCTCTTTCATCTAGAGTGACATGAGAATGGGGGCTGGTTCGTTTGATGCTGGACTGGGCGTCACGAGGAGAGTTTTGGAATGCTGCACTTCATGGAAAGGACTGGGTTGTTTTGTTTGACGCAAGGGAGAGTTTTTCTTGGTTACTGGGGCTGGTTCGTTGGATGCTATAGGAGTTTTCGTGAAGAGCTTTGAACCAGAGGGGATTTTCTTGGTTTGTGGAGAGAGAGAGGATTGAAGGAGAGTTTTTGGACAGACTCACGAAACAGTGGATAGTTGGGGAGTTTGTTTTCTTTTTTGGGCTATATATTCTCTTCACTTTTACTTTTTTGTACCTATTTTCTTGTGTTTTATTTTAGTTTTATCATGAAAAATATTTATTTGATTTCTATGGCTCTTGTAATGAACATGGTTGGCTAAATTCTCATATTAAAGCTAGAGGTAAAGTCTAATGGCTTGGATATTGTTTCGAATCATCAATAAAATTTATATTATAAGTTTGATCGATCGAATGGTTTTATTATTGAATATTTTGATTATATTTATATTTATCTTGATTTATTGTGATTTTTGAATACATTGAATGCTTGAAAAATCCCTGTGATGTTCAAATAGGCTTGTGAATATTTTAACCATCAATCATTCATGCTTAATCATTAGTAACTATTTTTCTTGACCTTAAATGTTAAATCTTCCAATTAAACAGAATCATTATTCTATTTTAATTGAAGTAAATCGATTGAAAATAGTATACTAAATTATTAGACGAATCCTTGAAATCTTAGTCATTTTCTATATTGATTTATTTTACTATGTTAGTTGTATTTTGTTGCTTTAAAATCTTTATCTCAGTAATTTTCTCTTCTATTTGATTGCACGTTCCTTTTTACTTGTTTCTTTTAATTTTTTGAGTTTATTTTTCTTATTATATAATTCAATCCCAGTGGATTCGACCCTATTAGGTTCTACAATACATGTATACTTGAAAGTAAAACTGCTCTAAATTTTTAGTTCACTAGTTAAGTCAAAGTTTAGGCGTAATAATGACTACATTCACTCTAGGACCACATTGAAACAATTTGTTGATCAGTATGATTCAGATCTTAGGAGGAGTGTAGAGAATGAAGCAATTGCTGATTTTAATTCATTTCACATTGAGATTCCTTGCATCTCCTGCCATCTTATCGAAAGTAATTTAAAAAAACATATACAATTGCCAAGTTTAAGTAAGTCTAAGATGAATTTTGTGAGTTTTTATATTTGGGTAGTTCAATTAACATAGTCTTAACGTTTGAATATTAATTATTAACTATGTGTGCACAATCCAAATTTTTCATAATTAAGAATATACTGGTTTCTATAAGAATTCAGAACATTACGATAGAGAGAGAAAGTCTATCGTAAGTCTTCCTTCTCTCTAGAAAGCTTATCAAGAAACCTTCCCAGAGGGGGGTGGGAGCCTCGGCTCCTCCCTCCCTCCCCTCTTTTGTTTTCATGCTTTTCCCATTTTCTTCCTTTTTTTTGTCAGTTTTTTTAGTTTTCTTGTTTTGGTTTAGTTCCAATCAGTGCTTGGGGGTTATGGTGGCTTAAGGGTGACAGGTTCTTGCTCTCTAGCGATGGCGCGGCCTTGAGGAGAGGAACATCCATAGCCAAAGAAGACAAAGTAAGGTGTGCTGCTCTGTTTTGAAAGAACAGAGAGTTGGTGGTACGAGTAGCGACTCTGGGTCATGTCGGAAAGGCTTCGTGGTGTTCTCCGGGCTTTGTGGTGTTTGGCACAGCAACTCATGTATTGCACAACAGTAGAAAAGAAAGGAGGAGGGCTCCATTGTACTCCTTCAGCTTTGCTTTAATGTATAAGGTTGTGTTTGGAGCCATGAGCTTGGAGGAGAACTTTGCATTTGGTGGTCTGTGCACTTGCTTGGAGGGAGAACGCGGCACGGAGAGGGAGCAGCTGGAATAAGCAATGAAACCCTAAGTAGCTCTCCCGATGGGCCGGGCTTTTGTTGGGTTGGGCTGGGCTGGGCTTCAGCCCATGTATTTTTAGTTTGCTCAGTGTATCACTTGTTTTTGAAGGTTTTTCTTGTATTTTCGGTTATTTAGTTTGTTTTAGGTAGTAGTAGGAAACAGTCTCTAGGACCGAGAGTCCATAGAGTTTTGTACTCCACTCCATGGGAGGGGGAGTTGTGTGGACTGTCTTAGTCTAAGACAGAGTTAAGTCTCTTAGACGTTTAGTCTAAAGGCCTGTCTTTCAGACTGTTAGTCTGAAGGCATTGGACAAGACCTGTTAGCTGTAAAGAAATTTGTGGGCTGGAGAGCGAGAAAATGTTAGAATTTGATTTGTATTTTACAAATCAAAAGTTGTAATTGTCCGCTTCATTAATGAATGGAACACTGTTTCACCTTTCAAAAAAAATTTTTTTTTTCATAGTTTGGACATACGGTCTATAAATATGTTACATTATGTTAAAATATGTTATATATTATGTTACATTATGTTAAATATGTTACATTATATTAAAAGTGTCACGTATTATATTATATTATATTATGAAGGTAAAATGAAAGTCTCGGACATTACATTACACTGTTTAAAATAGATTTTTCTTAATTTGAACACACATATATATATGTGATAACTATGTGCAAAAATATGTTACATTATGTTCAAAGTGTCACATATTACATTATGTTATAAAAGTAAAATGAAAGTGTGTCAAATAGCATTACATTTTTTTTTTAAATTAGATCTTTCATTCTCAAACTAACACATTTTTTGTAATTTACATGCCAAGCAAAGCTCGAGTTATGACACGGGTAGATTCTAAGCTACTAATATATATTCTAAGGTGCACCCTTATTTGAAATATCATTATTGTAGAAAATAAGTAAAATAGAATTTGAGTGAGACTTATGTATAGTAAGAGGGCCTATTTATAGGGAAAAATGAGACCAAGTGAAATAAGGAAATAAATAAATTCAATACCTCATGATCAAAGTAGTAGTCTAATCAAATTTACATCAATATCCCCTTCAAACTCTAGATGGTGGAGCCAACTTGAGTTTGTAAACAAGATAACGAAGCCGACCGGGTGGATGAGATTTCTTGCAAATGTCAGCAAGCTGGTCTTTAGAGGAGATGGAGCAATGAAACAAGGTGTCTTGCTGAAGATGATGTCTAATAAAGTGACGATCAATCTCGATATGTTTGGTACGTTCATACAAAACATCATTATGAGCAATCCGTAGGGCACTTCGATTGTCACAATAAATGAGAGTACAAGACATTTGAGGGGCACCCATATTTGCCAAAAGTCAATGTAACCCTAAAAGTTCGGAAGTAGTATCAACAAGAGCACGATACTTAGATCCTGTACTAGAGCGAGCAACAATAGACTACTTCTTATTATGCCAAGAAATTAGAGAAGTCCCTAGCAAAAAGGAATAACTGATGGTAGATCAACAATTAGCAGAATCTCCAACCCAACCAACAACAGAAAAAGCCCGAAGCTCAAGGAAATGAAATCCATGAAACAGAATTCTATTAATGTAATGCAAGATTCAACGAATGACAGTATACTAGATAGATCAAGGAGCCCTTATAATCTGGCTAACCAAATGTACTGCATAGAAAATATCTGAACATGTGACAAGAAGATAAATAAGATTACCGACCAACTACCTATAAAGACTAGCATCAGAAAGAGGCTCACCATTTGTGGAAATAAGCTTGACAATAGTCTCAAAAGGATTGTTGACAGTCTTGCTGTCGGTCAAACCAACAGGGAAAGCAAGTCAGAAGCATATTTAGATAGAGAGGTAATAACCATTTGTATCAAAATCAGCTTCTAGTCCAAGAGAGTAGTTGAGTCAGCACAAGTCATTCATCTTGAAATTCTGACTTAAAATTTTTTGAAAATTTCATATCCCAAAGATGTCATTTCTAGTGATAATCATGTCACCAACGTATAGAAAGATGATAATAATACCTGCATCAGTTGTCCGTAGAAACCATGTAGAATAATAATAGTTGGGAACAAAACCTTATTGAGCGACCATAGAACTGAATTTGACAAACTACAGACGTGGAGCTTGCTTGAGATCATAAAAAGAATGACGAAAGTGGCAGACTTTGAGACCATAAAGGCATTCTTGACATTCATCTGAAGTAATTGCCATCAATGAACTACAACAACTACAAGCAGAGATCTAACAGAAGTAATTCGTGCAACAAATGCAAAAATTTCCTTATAGTCAATACCGTATTCTTGGGCAAAACCCTTGGCAAGCCTTTTATCATTCCACCAATCCATCTACATGAGTCTTAATTTTGTATACATACTTGCATCCAACTACAGATTTTCCAGGAGGCAATGAATTAAAATAAAATAAAAGTTAAGAAGTAAACAATCAATGAATTAAAGCAAGAAATAATTAATCTAATAAACTAATCAAGATAAAATAACTAAAATAGATTCTAAAGATGCAAATTAGTCTAACAATAAACAAACTATTCATGGAGAAGGAACTAAGATTTTGGAGTCCACTTCATCTATTCATAGTAATATATTTATGATAATGTATTCTTCCTGAATATCTACATGATAATATAAAAATCAATTTTGTCATCATGTAAATATCATCATTGAGCCCTTTTTTCTCTAAGAAAATATCTAAGTATGTTCTTATTCGTTTAAAAATATAAAATCAAATCATTACTTGCATATGTTAAAACACATCACAAAAGATATTATAGTTATTTTTAACAAAATTATGAATCAGACTCTCAACTGATTGGAATTATTTTAGATTATGAGAAAAATATGATTGAGCTCATATGAAGAATTTTATCTCTCTCAATTGACAAGAAACAATAACAATAGATCATTGAACATATAAATAATTGAAAAGAAAAATCAATTTCATAAATAATATTATAATCTTCAATCAGGTTACATCCTCAACTGTAGTTGAAAAACTAGTTAGATATATTAATGAAAATAAACTCTTAAATCCCAAGATGAAACTGAGATTAACTTCTGAAGAAGAACATCCTTTCAAGATTTTTGTTGCTCTGATTTTAGATTTTATTTGGAGACTCAGAAACGAAAAGATTCACAACCACAAAGAAATTTCACCACAAAAAATTTCTTAGTAGTTGAATCTCTCCTATGAAGAACATAATGCGCTTGGAAGGAAAAATTCAGCACCTTCTCACAGAAAAAATGGCAAAATCCTCCAACAAGTCATATATGCATTTTGTTCGATGCAGTAGTCAGAAACTTATTCTCAGTAGCATCGGCGGTTAGCAGAAATTCGAAAGGAGAGATAATAGAAATATGCACTGAAAAGGACCTCTCCACAACACCTCTAATAGCTGAAGCTCTAGCGGCAAAATTGGCCCTCAAAATGACAGAAACTATCAACCTTCCTCAGATTTCTTTAGTTGGAGATTCTCAACTGGTAATTTCCTCTATCTTTAAAGAGGAGGAGTCTTGGCAAATATCTACCATCTCGAATGACATAGCAAGATCCTTAGTCGCTCATCCAGAATGGAGCTTTCACAAGATTGATGGATCTCAAAATCGACTTGCACATTCCATAGCGCAATGGGCCGCTACAAATGGGTTGTTTGGTGGCACTCCCCTAGATTTTATTCATCCTAGTATTTTGCTTTTGGATATATGAAAGACCCCCCTGATGCTTTGTAATTTTGTTATTTAGTCTTTTTATAAATAAAAAAAAATAAACTCTTAAATATTAATGTAAATAAACATAAAAATATTATTTTAAAAAATAAAATAAATAAAAATTACACTGGTCTTAGAACGTAAATATCGTTGCAAAACTGGAGGTAGACAATGTTTTCCTTTGCTTCAATCCATCTGCTCCCTATGCCGCCGAGAGCATCATTTTATTCTATCCAATATTTATAGAGCATACTCTAGTATTTATAGACCTCGACAATCTTGTTTCCTTCTCCATTTTGTACTTTATTTCTTTCTTCTTTTTCCCTTTATGTTAGCCTTCACTAATCTCTTTTCTTATTTTGTGCATGACTGTCCAGCAAGATTTGCATTTCTTTTTCTTTTTCCCCCCTTCACACCAGCCTTATTTTTTTCTTTGTGTGTACTTCGTGCATGAATGTCAGGAGATATTTGCCTTTTTTTTTCTTCCTTTTCTTTTCTTTTTTTTTTAATCCTCACTTAATACCAATTTTGCATTTTTTTCATGTGAATAGTAGCCCTACATCTCGCATAAATCCACCACGAAAGCAACTGTTCACCTGCACGATGTAAAAAGACTTCGGCGTGATATGATTGAAACTACTCCGATGCTTAAGTTAATAAAGCGTATCACACAAGTAATTCAGAATTCAGAAACAGATTATCTTTGGGATTACTTGGTATATATAGATTTCTTGTTAGACTAGATCCACACTATACGGGATCACCTCAATGTGATGTTTATCTTACACAGTATTTATCAGTTTAGGTCATCTCTAATTAACCAAATCAATCACATACATTCTAGATCACTTGCTCCTTCCCAAGTAAGGTGGTGTGTAGCATGTAGATCCCTGTTGGGCCTGGGCTCTTCAGTTTAGGTTGATCGATAGAGAGCCTTTTCTATTAGACCTAAGCACTAAATGGGTCCTCTAGTTACCTTGCTAATTCCCTTCACTCCAAGGCATGGGGAATTTATGTTGTAAAATTTTACATATTTCTCTCATTTTTTTTAATTTTCTTTTACCAACATGGACACTGTTATGGGCCTTTTTTTCTAAGCCCTTTCAAGTAGCTCCGGGCCCATCTGCAAACCACTAATTATCCCAATGTCCCTTCACATTTCTTTTTTGCGCACTTTCCATTTTCAAGAATCAATGGTACTTATGATTTATCGTTGATGTGGCGACAGTAGGAGTTTTCGCGCAACGGTTACCCTTCTACTCCTCCGTCATGTCATGATGCCTACGGCGGTTAGCGTTTCACATTCACCCTTTTCACATACATTTCTCTCAAGCCTCTTTACTCTTCTATTCGTTTATTTTACCTTCTTGTGCCTTTATTGCTCGTGCTTTCTCTCTGTCGCCATTGCTTTTCACTTGCATATTCCTTCTTCTCCGTTTACTTGTTGTTCTCCACTTCCAGTTTCCATGGTCGGATATGTTGGCAATTTTGCGTAGTAGTCGCATGATTTGGACCTCCCAAATTGTAAGGGATATGGGAGGAGCTCAACCCTCAGAAAAAGGGATTTAGCAGCGATTCGGGAAGAGTATCGCATCCCTAAGATGGTTGTACTGGACATTTTCCCCCCGTGGGTGCTGCAACGACAAGGTTTTCTCATGTAGGGCCACCCTAATTGTGCCTTTGTTGGCTCATGCGTTAGAGCTTCCCTTTTGTTGCCCTCTTCGCGACATTTTGGACCTGCTTAGTTTGGCTTCTACTCAATTCCATCCTTTCGCATTGAGGGCCTATCTGTGTGCCTGCATAGCCTTTCACATCGTCTTGGAGCCCTTTGGGGATCTTTACCCTGACTTAACTGCTTGAGAGTTTCTGTCCTTTTATAATTTGAGTCCAGCCACCAAGGACAATGTTATTAGCTTCTACAAGGAGGATAAGGGGTAGACCCTGGCCCGGTCAAAACTCGGTACTCCAATGCCAAAAATTGGATGCGTAGATTTTTCTTATCCCTCGCAAGGACTGGGAGTTTTCTGCCCTTGAAACCCCTAAAGAGATTTTCCAATTAGGGCTAACTGGGTTGTACTTCATGATGAGAAGAGCTTGTGGGCGAGCATGGAACCCTTGTCAATTTGAGAGATGGCCCAAATTGAAACTGTCCGTTCTTGAGTTGAGGCTCACCCCGACCGTCTTTGGACTAACTTCTTGCTGACCCCCACCCACATCAATCACTTCTTGATGTCCCCCAATCATTCCCATGTTCAAGGGGCTTCATTCTTGATTTCAACTACAGTTCCCCTTTCTCCGTTAGAGAAATCCTTAAAAAAAGACAAGAAGGATGGTCAAGCCATGTAGGAGAGGAAGAAAAAGAAGAGGTGGACTGAAAAGAAAGAGGACGAAGAAAAGAAAGAGAAGAAGAGTAAGAAAGAAAAGAAAGAGAAGAAAGAGAAGGAGACAAAAGAAATAAGGAAGAAAGAGAAAGAAGAGAGGGGGCAAAGGAAAAGGGCTCGCTGCTAGGACGCCCCTCCCCCTGCCCCAAAACGAAAAAGGATTCCGACTCCCTTGGAGGGCGACCATGTCCAAGTATCCACAGAAAACCTTATGCCTTCCCCTACTGGGAGTGTGCATGGTGAACTGATAAGTGCTTCCCCAATTGACAGGGCAAACAATGCTTTAGCCCACACAAAAAACCTGGGTGACGAGGCTGAAAACTTGGGTAGCGTGATTGAAGGCATGCTCCCTCGCCATGAGGAAGTCTATAAAGAGGTGGAGGCCATCGACCCCTTCCTAGAGACCCCACCATCCACTATCTCTGAGGGCAATACCCCTTCATTGAATGTCAGAGGCAAGTGCCTCTCCATTCCTCTCATCTTCATTCCATCTTTTGGTGGTGACAATGAATCCCTCCTTATAGAGGGCTTGGATGGTTCGATGGGAGAAGACGCCCGCCTAATTGAACTGACTTGGCCTATACTAGGGCCTCCCTCCCATCTTCAAGCCTTAGATGTCCCCCAAAAGGAGTGGCAGACTCAACACCAAGGCCTAACAAAATTTCTCTATCAGAGGGTGTTCCTGGCCTGAGGAGATCTTTTGCATAGAAGCTAGTGGTTCTGCTTCCTCCTCTTCTACCAACGCCCAAGCTGAAGCCACCTCTTAGATGGCCAGCCATCTAAAGGACGGACTTTCTAAGGTATTGTCTTCATGGGACTTGCCCTCTTTCTTTGTGTGCTGATTTGCAGCTCTAATTCGAGTGATTTTTCATGTTTTATAGGGCATTAAAGATCTAACGACGTAGATTATAGCAAATTATGCCCACTTGGAAGAGGAGGTCCGAGAATGAGGAAGGCTGCCCTGCATTGCCAAGCTTGCCTTCGTGAAATGGTGGGTGGATAGGACAGAGTTGGAGGTTTAGGCTAAGAAAAAGGAGGAGTTAGAGATACTGTTGGAGCAGTTAGAGTGCTACTCCCACTCCTTGCATGGAAATTTGGAGATTCTTGAAAATGAAGTCTTTGAGCGTCATGATGCTGCATGCCGTGCCCAAGAGGCGAAGATCAGGGATGACTTCACCTTGAGGCTTTTTCAGTCAGAAAGGGATTCTGCAAAGTCCCATCTTTTTTATGCTTAGAAGGGCTTTGAGTCCAAATCGGCCTACCTTAATACTGAGCTCCTCGCCTGTACCAAGAAGTTAGACTCGACCCATGAGGAACTGACTCGTTCGTAGGAACACAATCACAGCTATAAGGATAGTCACAAAAACTCGGTAAGGAGCTTAGGAAGTCAAATTTGGCCTTCCTCGCCAAGGACCAATAGCTGACTGAAAAGAGGAATGAGCTAGTTGTTGCTCAAGCAGAGATTGCACGCCTGCATAGCTAGTTAGCCCTCGCCCTTGTTACCAGAGATCATGAATTTGCTTACGGCTATGGTGCTGGCATCCTGAGACTTAGGTCCTGCCTTCTGACCAATCCTACTACTGACCTCACAGTTGTAGATCGGTGACTTATTCTTCCTTGAGGTAGCTACCCGCCGTCAAGTTGACAACTTTGGGCGGGATGAGATGCTTGATACTTTAGGCATCCTTCTGCTGCCACCACCCATTGGAAATGATGCCCCCTAACGTCTTGGCTCCTTCCTTTTGTACCTTTAATACTTTTCTTACAGAAGCCTTGTATCTTTTTTGTCTTTTGTACTTTTTTTTTAATGACATTCTTGTAATAATAACTTTTGGTTTAGTTTAAAGTTTGGGATGGTGAATGTTTGTTGACTTTCTGCTGCATGTCTTTGACCTTTGGCCTTTTGTTTTATTTGTGCCGCATGCCTTCAGCCTTTTGTTTTATTTGGACTGCTTGCTTTTGGCCTTTTGTTTTACTTGGGCTGCTTGCTTTTGGTCTTCAGCCTCGCAAGCTGCTAAGGCTTGTCATGGTATTTAGGGTTAGGGTGGTCTAATGACCTCTGTGCCCCTTTGCACGACCCCACAAGCTACTAAGGCTTGTCATGGGTGTTTGGAGATGGCATGGTCTCATGACCTCCGCGTCCCTTTACACCTTTACATAGCACCATAAGCTGCTAAGACTTGTCATATATGTTTGGGGAAGGCATGGTCTCATGACCCCTGCGCCCCTTTACATGGCATTGCAAGCTACGAAGGCTTGTCATAGGTGTTTGGTGGCATTGTCTCATGACCTCAACTCCCTGTTACATGACACCGCAAGCTGCTATGGCTTGTCATAGGTGTTTGGAGGTGGCATGTTCTCATGACCTCCACACCCCTTTTCCTTTCATGCTCGCTAGGTTTTGCACAAATGCCTGCCTTGGGGTATACTTATTTTTACCTAGAAATAATTGTCAAAGCAGATACGCAACAGGATTTAAGTGGTAATAAGCGGATGCAAATGTGATTATAAACATGAATGTAAATATAATAATACCAACATGAAATAAATGAAACTAATATAATTGCTACTGATAAAATTTCATTAAGTGCTTTGCATTCCACGAGTTTGGCAGTTCCTTGCCCTGGCTGTCTTTCAAGCGATACGGCCCTAGTCTGTTGTTTGCTACCACAACGTAGGGCCTTTCCCACCGGGGCTCCATTTTCCCATCATCTTAGGTAGTCACCCCACTTTTCTTCAAGATCAAATCTCCGACCATAAAATTCCTGGGCCTTATTCTCTTGTTGAAGTACTGCTCAGCCTTAGCTTTTTCATGCAACATTCTGACTTCTACTATTTCCTTTTCTTCTTCCAATAAATCAAGGTACTCCTCCATCTTTTGGTCATTTTGGGAGGCTGAGAAGTAGTGCGTTCGGTAACTTGGGAGACCTACTTCGACTGGGGGAACCGCCTTGCACCATACGCCAATGTGAATAGGGATTCCCCGGTTGGAGTCTTTACCAATGTTCTATACGCCCAAAGTACCCCTGGTAGCTCGTCTGCCCATTCTCCCCTTTTCTCCGTGACCTTCTTGTTTAGGATTGAGAGTAATACCTTATTTGTCACTTATGCTTACCCGTTTGCTCGCGGATGGCTTGGAGAGGAGTATTTCACCTTGATCTTTAACTTCACACATCATTCCCTATAATGCTCAAAGTCAAATTGGCGTTCATTCTCCGTAACTATGCTTTGCAGGATTCCAAATCTACAAATAACGTTCTTTTACAAGAAACTTGTCACGGTTGCCAGTGGCTCTACCTCCGCTCATTTCGTGAAGTAATCCATTGCAACAATCATGAATTTTACGCCTCTCTCCCTGGTGGGAAAAGTCCAATAAGATCTATGCGCCATTGGGCAAAACACTAGGGTACGGTTACGAATGTTAAATCCTCCGGGGAGCGTGAGGTAGTAGTGCGCATGTTTGGCACTTGATGCATTTTCTAGTGAATTCTTGAGCATCCCTTTAGTGCGTTAGGCCAATAGTATCCTGCTCTTACTGCTTTCTTGGCTAAGGTTCTTCTGCCAGAATGGTTTCCACATATTCCTTTGTATATTTATGCTAAGACATAATGTGCCTCTTATGGTGAAATACATCGCAATAACAGAGTTGAAAAACCCCTTTTATAAAAGACTCCATCGATAAGCATGAACCTTGCTGCTTTTCTCCTTATCCTCCTCGCCTCCTCCTTTCCTTCGGGTAACTTTCCTACATCTAGATACTCGACCACATTGTTCATCCATTCTAAGATACTGGAGCCTAGGATGCTCACTTCTTTCCCAATAGCTACGACCTCGATGATTCTCCTTTCAACTTGCCATGGGAGAGGGCTTCCTCCATTCCTGAAGCGGTACATGCCAACTTCTCCACCACTTCATTGTCCGCCCTAGGTGTTTAAGATATATTGAAATACGAGCAAAGATCGCGTGCCTCCTAGATCGTGCTAAGTATTTCTTCAACTTCTCTCCCTTGGTAGTGTATAGGCCCAACACCTGATTTACCACTACATGTGAATTTGATTTTACTTCTCTCTCGGTTGCCCCTATCTCGGTGGCTATAGAAAACCCTGCCACCAATGCTTCATATTCGGCCTCGTTGTTGATTACTTTGAATGTTAATGTTACCATGTAGTGTAATTCCTTACTATCGGGGCTTAATAGATTCATTTCCAAGCCCCTGCCCACCTGATAGGATGAGCTATCTATGAAGAGTATCCATGACTTTTTTGTTAGAGCTACTACATCTTCTTGGGGGAAACCCGAGAATTTTGCCACAAAATTTGCCAGCACTTGCCCCTTTATCGCCAACCTTCTTGAGTTGTCAGGTTTTCATAAGGCTTTTGCTAACAGGCCCTCCATGAGCACTCTTATTGTGTAGGCCTGAAGTACGAGCAAAGTTTTATGACTGCCGTCACCAAAGTGAAGGCTAACATCTCAATTCAAGGGTACCTTACTTTTGTTCCTCTTAGAGCCCGACCACATTTGGGAAAACTGCTAGATATGCACAAAGTATATCGCCTTTCTTTGGTTGCTTTAGGAGTGGCAGACTAGGCAGGTGTCGCTTCAATGTTTCAAAAGCCTCATCACACTCTTCGTTCAAGGGGTGCATCTTGCGTAGAACTCAGAAGAAAGGGAGGTATTTGTCTGTTGATCTAGTTATGAACCTACTCAGGGCAGCTACCCTGCCCACTAGCTGCGGAGTATCGTTCAGATTTCTTGGCGGTTTTATGTTGAGTATGACCTCTATCTTTTTTGGAGAGGTGGAGGTACGCCGACTCCGACTCCAACTCCACTTTGCTCCGACTCTGACTCTACTCCAATATTGTACATATTTTATAAAAATATATGTGTTTTTCTATATATTAATCATATAAATATAAATATAATAACATATAATAATAATGTATAAATACTAAAATGGATAATAACATGTAACATTGTAATACTAATGTATAATAACATGTGACACTAATGGATAAACACTAATATATAAATAATAAATTTATAATAACATGTAATACTAATATATAATAACTAAAGTATTGATTATATAGATTTTATATAACTATATCTTATATACTTAGTTAAACTAAATAATATACTAGCATGGCCCGATTGGTTAATTATTATAAAATAATATATTTATACTATAATGTATAGGCTAAATTGACTAATAATAATTTAGTGTATATGAGCAACATGTAACACTAAATAACTACCATGTAACACTAAATTACTAATGTATAAATATGTTTAACATGTCATACAAATGTATAAATATTAAAATGCATAATAACATGTAACATTGTAATTCTAATGTATAATAACATGTAACATTAATGGATAAACACTAATATATAAATAATAAATTTATAATAACATGTAATACTAATGTATAATAACTAAAATATTGATTATATAGATTTTATATAACTATATCTTATATAGTTAGTTAAACTCAATCATATACTAACAATGGCCCATGGGTGAATTATTATAAGCTAGTTATTGTTCTTAAATAATATAAGAAGACTAAATTGACTAATAATAATGTATGACTAATAATACATTCATCTATATATTCTAAATAACTATAACTATAACTTAACTTATATATTCTATAAAAGTATAACTTAACTTATTGTTCCTAAATAAATACTAAACTAATATATAATACTAGTTATTATACTTTAGCTATTATACATTATCATTATTCATTACATGTTATTATAAATTTATATTTTATATAACTATAACTTATATAGTTATAAACCACATTAACTATGTTAGTGCAGGAGTTAGAAACCACATTAATCTAGTGCCAAAATACATACCTTGCAACCAAACATTTCCTATTCTCCTTTATGTTTTGTTTACTAAGCTTTTCATATTTGTTTCAGGCACAACTTGGAAGTTGGAAAATTTGGAAGTTTGTAACATTTACTTACTTTATTTTGGTTCATTTGTTGGGATTTAGAAGTTTGTTATTTGGAAGTTTGTAATTTAATTTATTTTAGTACATTTAAAAAATTTTAATTTAATTTATTTCTTCGGTGCATTTGGAACTTTGTAATTTAATGTATTTTTATTTTTAATTTTTGAAAGCATGTTAGTTCTTGTTTTTAGTTGTATTTTTTGTTATAATCAAAAGTGAATAATTTCGTTTAGATTGTAATTTCTGAAACAATTGAAATTTGAGAGCCCACACAATTATTTTTTAAAAAAGTGGGCCAAATATGAAGTTAAAAAAGAAAAGAAAAAAAAAAGCTCAAAATCCTACTCCACTCCGACAAATTGGAGTTGAAGTGGAGGATGTGCCTATCGGAGTCGGAGTCGAAGTCAAAGTCAGAGGTTGGTCATACCAACTCCGACTTAGTCGGTGCTCAGTCTTAAATTTCACTATGGTAGTCCCAACTATTATTTCCCTCAAAATGGTAGACATTGTGTGAGGAAATGGTGGAACAATGCATACTAGACTAGACAATGTCGAATAGGCCGGGGAAGAGCCTCGGTGGGCTTATGGAGTAAATCCTACAGTTTTTGATATCATTTTAGGAAGCTAATAGCTGAGTTGCATGAGTGACTTGACGCTTAGATTAGTTTTACATTTATCTATAACTCATGAGTTGCAACTCTAATACTGTGTTATTGTATTATCAAACTAACTGGATGAGTGATATGACTTTTAAATTTGTGGATATGAATGGTATATGATTATGTTTTAGGATTAGCTTTCAGGTACATCAAGTTCTGCTTAAAAACATTATTCACGGCATTTATTACATATTGTTAAATGCATGCTAGGTGCATTGAATCTTAACTATCGTGAATGAGATTATGTAATCTTGTGTTGCATATCCTAATGCTTCAAATTATGTTACATCTCAAGTAGAGTTTGGGGGCTTCACAACACTAATATAAGGATTAACACTACATATTAATTGTGATAATGTTTTATTTAAAGTAAGTTTATGCATAAATTTAACTATCATCAACATGCATGGCATCATCAGGTCATAAATTTTGTTTTTAAATTTGCAAAAATGTCTGATTTATTTGGAAAGCCCATAGCTATCCCATAAATGATCCCTAAATCTTGACACCCACCCCACGTTTCCTAAACCCAATCTCATCAACTCCACCTCAAAGTCCAACAACATTTCTCTCTCAAATGCTAAATCAACTTTGTTGCTTACTCTATCTTTATAAGCTAAATCAACTTTGTTACTCCATTTTTATCGGTTACTCCAATTCACAGGTTTGATGAAAAGAATTTGGTGGAGAAAGAACATGGACTTGAGGGGAGGAATTAACATATATATTTTTTTAAACCTCTAACATGGCAATCTATATCATAAGTGCATGGTATGCCATTACAAGGGTCATCTTATATTTTTATAACTTTATCGAACAAGTCTTACGTTGCTGAAATTTTGCACGAATTTTGAAAAATATATATTTAATTATTGATGTAAAAATACATGCCGATAATTACTGGGGTAAAATCAAAACTTTTTGCTGATGTTTCAATAAACACCAGTAATAGAAATGACACTATATCCTATTCAATTTACCGAAGTTTATGCAAATGCCGATAAATATATATTAATTACTCCCATAAAGGCATACGTAAAAGTGAAACATCGGTAAATGAGTATTTTTACCGGTATTTATATAAATGCCAGTAATAGAAATGCTGCCAAATCCTTGTTTTTTTTTTTTAATGAAGCGCAGTGCTTATCATGGTTAAACAAAGACCCGCAAGAATCCTAGCAACCCATGCACCATATCAGTTACACAATTATGCATATAAGCCCTACTTCACCTCTTTAATTATCTATACTTCCACATATGTGGCTGGTCACAATTGCACACACCGGTCGTAACACACTAAGGTGCACCGCATACACTTCCATACTTCCAATCCAAGACACACTCCACCTTTGATAAACAAACATATATATAACTCTATCCATCCCATAATAACTAAATCGATCTGTTTCTTCATTACAACACTATTGCTCATATTTGCACTCATATATATGTGGTTTAGGGTTCTATACGTTCAGATAACTAGCAGCTTGTAACCTTCCTGACGCCGAATCAAAAATAAGAATTATTTTGATGGTAACCAAACAATAGAAGCTAGGGATTGAGATTGAGAAAACATTGAATAGAAAGAAAACTATTAGAGCAACTCTGAGATTAGGGTTTCTTTTAGAAAATAAATTGCAATATCTTATGAGTAGCTAAGGAAAAAAAGGAAAAATTACAATAATGATCAAATAATGAAATACGGAATAAAATAAGTATCTTGCTGAAATCTAGCTGAAAATCAAGAGGAAAATTGTTCCTCAAAATAAACATTACCATAAAAGAAAAATAACCAAAATTGGAAAATAACTAAAAGTGACAATTTGGGAGGGAAAACGGCTGATTTTGGGCTCAAAATGGGGACCACTAGGCGTACCTGTGACCATTACGTGTGCACCAAAGAGAACTTTCCGAATTGGTAGCATATTTACTATTCTGACACCCGTATCTAAAATTATGGCCACAATACTGGTAGATGCGCAATATCGCTTACCTTTTCTCACCAACCGAGGAATGCAACTCCTTGCCCAATTGAGGAATGTCGTTATTCTCCCAATCAAGAAATCTTCATCATTTCCCATGAGTTTTGTGCTAATCTACCTTCTTAGGCAGTGGCAGAACTAGTAATTTTTTTGAGGGGCCAACTTTTATAACGTGTAACACATTTATGTAAAATAAAAAGGAGATTAAAAATCATAAATATATAACTATATATAAAATTAGATCTTGATAATCTGCTATATACACATAGAAATAAATTCTAAAAAGCAACTTAATATATGTTTAAGATTTCTGACAATAATGTTTCATGGAATAGTATTTATCTATTATTATCTGTATAATAAAATATTTAGAATTTGCTTTCTACATAAAAACTATTAAGTGATTTCATTTTTCATTATAATATGTAAGCTAGTTTATCAAGTTTCGTGTAAAATCTAGATATTTTCATGTCATATTAAGCATATAATGCTATAATTAATTGAGATCTTAAATCAATTTTTTCTTGCTCAATGGACTTAGAGGACAAAACCTCTCAATTATTTTTCATATAGATGATCATCAAACTTAAATGATTTTCTTATAACATGATTAATAAGTTTTAGGGGATATTTTAAGTTTTCAAAAAATTTTGGGGTGCCAATGTAAACGTAGGTCCGCCACTGTTATTGGGATAGTCCAATACTATTTTTCGATATATTAACGTCAAGTCTGTCAGGTCAACATCATCGAACTCGAATCCTCTGCATCACTTCCCTTGCGTGACAAATTTTAGCACCTAAATCTTCTACCGTCAAACATCACAATTATGGCGACTTTGACTCCTAAGTTTGATGTGTTACTAATGACACACAAGAATGCCATGCAACTCTAAGGAAAGCAGTGAATAGAAGGAAGGAGAAGGTTGTTACCTGTTGAGGATACTCCCGAATCCTCTCCTAATGCTTAGCAATTCTTTCCTTGTTTATAATAGTTGACCCATGCTGTAATATTCTTGTATGGTTTATTTCCTTCTTGTATAATTTATTTCCTTCTGTAATATTGTTTCCTTTCTCATGTAAAGCCATATGTGGTTTGTAATCTTCTATAAATGAAACATATCTCCACGTCTCTATGTGTGGTGGTTTCACAAACCCCTCATTACATAAATTTTCATCTTTTTGGTTGTCGGGTTTTTCCTTGCTTACGTGACTATGCTCTAAATAAATTTTCTCCCCATAGTATACTTTGTATTTTTTTAGGGTATTGTCCCATCTACAAAGGCTTCCGTTGCTTAGATCCCACCACCACCAAAATTTATGTTACTCACCATGCCCGATTTGATGAAACTCATTTTCCCCTCATTCCTAACTCTCCCGTTCGACCCATAACTGCCCTGGACTACTCTGCTTTTAGTGAGCCCCGTCGTGACCCAAACCCATCATCATCCGCTGCCTCCCTGCCCTCCCAAACTCTATTCGACTCTACTGCTCAGACAGGGCCCATTAATTGTCGTCTCTATAGTGATCCATCTGTTGAGTTCTTGCAGGTTTCGTCGAATGAGTCTCCATCTATTTTAGACCGTGACTTTCCCACCCAGCGAGACTCCATTCTTCTACCTGGTCTGTCCGCGAGCCCAGCATGTCCAGCTCCTGCTGGTTCAGCTCCCCCTGCACCTCTTTCCTCACATCCGATGGTCACCAGTGCTAAAGCAGGCATTTTCTGGCCACGTCACCCTGCTTATCTTAGCCAGCATACTTCGGGTCTTCTTCATGCTTTGCTCTCCTCCTCTGAGCCTCGCGGGTTTAAATCTTCTGCCAAACATCCTGCTTGGCTTTCTTCTATGGATGATGAGATCAAAGCTCTTCATGATAATCATACTTGGGATTTGGTGCCACGTCCATCTAACACAAATATTGTGGGCTCTAAGTGGGTTTTCCGGACAAAATATCTCTCTGATGGATCCATTGATTGTCTCGAGGCTCATCTTGTAGCAAAGGGTTATACTCAGCTCCCAGGCCTTGACTATACTGATACCTTCAGCCCCGTGGTCAAGGCGTCCACTGTTCGGGTTGTTCTCTCTCTTTCCATTTCTCACGGTTGGCCTATCCACCAACTTGACGTCAAAAAAGCTTTTCTTAATGGTGTTTTGCAGGAAAATGTTTATATGGAGCAATCCCCTAGTTATGTCGACCCTCGCTTTCCTGGCCATGTATGCAAGCTCAAGAAAGCTCTTTATGGACTAAAGCAAGCACCTCGTGCCTGGTTCCACCGCTTCAATTCCTTTCTACTTAAGCTTGGGTTTTCTTGCAGTTGTGTTGATACCTCTTTATTTGTTCTTCATCGTCAGAAGCACCTTATTTATCTCCTCTTATATGTGGATGATATTATTATCACTGGCAGTGATCACTCTCTTCTTCATGCCTTCATCTGTCAGCTTCATGCTAAGTTTGCCATGAAGGACTTGGGTTCTCTTAGTTACTTTCTTGGTCTTGAGGTCACCACTACCTCCGACCGTCTCTTTCTCAGCCAGACCAAGTATGCGCGTGACATCCTTGCTCGAGCTCAGCTTTTGGACTGCAAACCTGTCACCACTCCCATGGTTGTTGGACAACGCCTCTCCTCTGATGGTTCTCCCTTCTCTGATGTCACTCTTTATCGTTCTCTTGTTGGTGCATTACAATACCTAACTATCACTAGGCCTGATCTTGCTCACTCCGTCAACTCTGTTAGTCAGTTCTTGCATGCTCTTACTGCGGATCATTTTTAGGCGGTTAAGCGAATTCTTCATTATGTCAAGGGCACTCTTCACCTTGGTCTCTCCTTCACAGCCTCTGCCTCTGCCAATATTACTGCTTACTCTTATGCTGATTGGGCCGGTTGTCCAGATACTCGTCGCTCCACATCAGGATATTCCATCTATCTTGGCAACAATCTTGTCTCGTTGAGTGTGAAGAAACAGCCCACTGTCTCTCGGTCTAGTTGTGAATCCGAATATCGTGCCCTTGCCGCCACTGCTGCTGAGGTTCTTTGGTTACAACATCTTCTTCGAGACTTGCATGTCACTTCATCTGCTTCACCTCTTCTACTTTGTGACAACAAGAGTGCCATATTCCTTAGCTCTAATCCGGTTTCTCACAAGCGCTCGAAACATATTAATTTGGATTATCATTTTCTTCGTGAACTTGTTGTTGCCGACACCATCCGCACCCAGCATGTTCCCTCTTCCTTACAGATTGCTGATATTTTCACCAAGAGTGTCTCTCGATCACTCTTCCTCCTCTTTCGCTCCAAGCTTCGCGTGTGCTTCAATCCCTCGCTTAGCTT
Organism: Carya illinoinensis; assembly: GCF_018687715.1. Lineage (NCBI taxonomy): Eukaryota > Viridiplantae > Streptophyta > Magnoliopsida > Fagales > Juglandaceae > Carya > Carya illinoinensis. Next base: position 11,863,981 of record NC_056758.1, read on the forward strand.
GCGGGGGGTTGTTGAGGATACTCCCGAATCCTCTCCTAATGCTTAGCAATTCTTTCCTTGTTTATAATAGTTGACCCATGCTGTAATATTCTTGTATGGTTTATTTCCTTCTTGTATAATTTATTTCCTTCTGTAATATTGTTTCCTTTCTCATGTAAAGCCATATGTGGTTTGTAATCTTCTATAAATGAAACATATCTCCACCTCTCTATGTGTGGTGGTTTCACAAACCTTCTCAGTGCCAAAAAGAGAGATCGAAAAAAGCAAGCGGCAATGACGTGAATGGGTTTGTTGGGCGGCACTTTCGTAGAACTGAGGCACTGCTGACTGACTTCGGTTGGTAACTTGGTGTACAGTGGGTTTACCTTGTGTGGGGAAGACTTCGTGGTGCAGAGCTTCAGCCTATAGTTCACGCATGAGCTTTAATAATGGAGGGGTGAAGAGGGACGTTGACAAAACAGAGGGTAACACCATATTACTTGGCTCTCGGCGCAAATCTAGGTTCAAATGATGAGGCAACCTTGGTAATATTCTGCAGGGTACTTTAAAGGGAGCAGCTGGATGTGTTTAGATGGCACATAAGTGAAGCACTAAAACCATGAGAGAGTGCAGAACTGGAGAAGTGGGGGCTGTAAAGAAAAACATGGCAAAGAACTTACTGCACAATGGATGCCGAACTGCCTTAGCATTTGAGGAAGAAAATGGGTTGTATATGAGTATGTGAGGTTTGAAAATCAGTGGAGAAAACGTGGGAGGCAGTGGCTTTGAACTTGGAGACCTGGTGAGGCAACCCTAGCTAGAACAGGAAGAAGTGGTGTTGAACGTGCATGGTTTTTGCTTAAACTAGAACCATGTGTGGTTGATCTCTGCACTCGGGTTGAACTATTTCATGGGTTGAACCCTTGGGTCCTTGGTTAACTCAATCCATGGGCAGAAAACATGTACGTAACTCAATCCAATGGTTTATCTTTAAACCTCAATAGATTAAGAATCTACTATCTTTTGGACTCAATTCTAATTCCTTTTGGCTTTTATAGACCTCATGAATAATAATGAGTTTAAGGCCTATTTTATCTCCTAAAAATTAAAAACCCGGTATGAAATAAATATCATGCATCAACTAAAGAAATAAATGACTATATAACAAATAAAATCTCTCTAAATTTAGAGTTTAGGGTTCTATGTACACAGAGTGTATATGGGCCCTCTGCACTCACTTTCCTTACCCTCATATTTACCACTACTATTACTTCTACCACTACATACATTACACTTAGGTATAGTCCAAAATTAACACTACAACAGAGTTTATTGAGCTTCATGAAGAAGTAAAACGAAGTAAACGTTCTACAAATTTGGGAATAGAACTTGCAAATATATTAGCCTATAGAAATATTAAAATATCTACCCTGATTTCGTCACATTATATAAATTTGCTCTCTCCAAACGAAGGATATAGTTTTGGAGACAGCTTTATATAGCAAACTATAGGGTTTATAGTTTATGCTTAAAACTTGGAAGTTCAAACCCCAAATGTAATAACTTGTATAATTTTTGGATACCAAAACCATCTTAACCCATCTCATTTCATCTTATCGATCTCATCATTACAACTTTAATAAATTTCTACAAAATATAATTATAAACAATTTAACTTTTTTAAATTTCAAAACTATAATAATATTAAAAAATAATATTTTATTTAACTTTTAACTTTTCATCTTAATTTATCACTATCTAAATGTAACCTTATACATTGGAAAGATTGAGATATAAATCTGCCGTATGTTTTCTTGTAGGAACGGTCAACCCAACAATCGAGGAAGACAGAATAAAATGCTTCCGTTGCAACTTGTTTTTTCCCATTAATTTTTAAGGTTTGAATGTTCTTAAAAAATAATTAAGTGTTCTTTTTAAAATTAGCTAATTTTCAAGTTATATTTATTTGAACTACAGTTTTTTAAATAGTTATTTTTCTAGTTTTGAGGATTTTTTGGACATAGCAATCAGAGCATTTTTTAAAGGCTTCTTCCTTTGTTTTTTTGACACGTCCGTATGCATTTGGTGTTCATGTGGCGAGTGCCATGTCAACATTTCCTTTCAATAAGTTAGCAAGAAGTTGGGCGTGATCCCTTCCGGATATGGTACATACATTGTGGATTTTTTCCTTTAAAATTATACCCTATGGACCAATACAAATGGATCCCCCCCCCCCCCCCCCCCCAAAAAAAAAAACAAAAGAAGAATCATACTCATTTATTTGCAATGTTGGCTGAATATTTGCACATATGGCCCTAGGGCTGCTACCCTCCCCATTATAAGGGGGCGGGTAGCTACCATTCCCGAAGCCAAACCCCGTCCCCCCCTAGGCAGGGTGCCCATAGTTTTGAATCTTGTTCCGTGGTCAGGATTTTCTGTTTCGGTATAGTACCCGGTATACTATACATACTCATTCCATTTCATTCCAAATGTCGGTCCTTTTTGGCAAATTTCAGACTACATTCCATTCTGAACCGTTGGCCTCGTTTGGATTTAGAGCTGATTTCAACTCATTTCATCTAATCATTAGAACTTTTTTAAATTCTTACACAAAATATAATAAACCATTCAATTTTTTCAAATTTAAAAAAAAATAATAATATAAATAAATAATATTCTAACAATATTTTATTCAATTTTCAACTTTTATCTTAACTCATCTCATCTTAACTCACTATTCAAACTTCACCAGTGCATCCGCATCATCTTGGCTATATAACTCCTCATAAGCCAAAATATGAACTTCGTGGTCTTTAAACCTACTGTATTGGACTAGGTAAAATAGAAGAGTTGAAGCTTTTAGCTACAGTAGGTCCATTCTTTTTTTCATACATAGCTAGGTACGATTCATTACCAAATCATTATTTTATTCTAAAATCGCATCTCCTCAACTGAAACATTCTATTTCCCTACTGAACCATTTTCTCCTAAACTCTTTTTACTTTTTCTCCCTTTCTTCCTCACTGAACACCCGCTTTTATTTTTTTCTCCCTATTTCTCTCTTCCCTTCTCTTTTTCATTAGTTGTCTTTTTGGCCCGACACTCCCTCTCGCTCTTCCCTTCTCTCCATTTTTTTCATTTTTTTCCAATTCTCTTGCTTTTTTCATTACCCCAGGGTTGTCAAAGTTGGGAATCTAGTATGAGAAGAAGGAGCAGTCAATTTGCAAGAGAAAATCAATTTTAATCAATTGGCCTTATACTTAGGGTACTATTGTGCTTCACAGAAAGTAATCAACTCCCCTTCTCTTATTTTTTCCGATTTGTCATTTTATTCCATGTTTTTGGCTTTCGCTTGATTTGTGGTGCTCATTTATCATGTTTGGTTTTTCTTGAGAGTCAAGTTGGTGCTTAATCTATCTTATATGGAGGAGCTTAAAACTTTTGTTTTCAATACCCCATTTATTTATGCTTCTTCTCTAGATGACATGACTTGGTAGGATTAATTTTCTCATAATTAATTTAATGTGATAGTTGATTAAGGTTCAAAGCTGGAACAATATTTCATGTTTTGGAAATTATATAATATATAGAAATAGAAAATTTCTATATGCAGTCACTGAAAGAGGACTGCTCGCGCATGATTGAAACACATCATTTCAATAATTGAAAAAATGCCGTCGTTTCATTATGAATTGGAAAAACTCATAGCTAAAAGAAAACACTTCACTGAATTACTGAAATTCAAAGCCCTTCAAGCTCGAGACTACCATAACTGAACGGAGCATCCCTTTCAAGCTCGAGACCACCAAAGCGCTCTCCAGGGTACTACATAGTGCCCTTGGCAAAAGGGAGCCCCACCTTTTCCCTCACCAGACTCATTATCATATTCTCGCTCATTTCTTCTTCTTTATTTCCTTAGGTTTTCACAACAGAAAGGGCCCCAACCTTTTCATGATTTTGTTTTAGTTTCTTATGTAACTCAAATTGATTTTAAAAGAAACATATTGAAGGAAAAAATATACATCGTGTCTAACAAATTTCCTGGGCCACATCTTACCTGCAAAGGAATCAATAAGGAACAATGAACATACTATTCTAGCCTATCATGCCATGCCCATGTTCTGTTAGCTCCAGCAGGATGGAACCAGCACTTCAGAGAAATTGGCAGGGGGAGCAAAAATGTGGACATGGATTGAAGAGTGGACATAGATAGAGTGGAGAGAGGGAAATGTTTGAAAACTGAATTGAAAATGGATTCAGGGGCTCGGAGTCTTGAAGATGGCCTTAGGGAATTTATGTAAGTTAACCAGATTTTTAGAGTAAATTACCGGAAACTTCATTTCGTGCACATGCAATCCCTGAATGGGACTATACCTAGCACAACTCATAGCAATATCACTTCGGTTGCCAGGCAAACCACTTGATTTTTTTCATTGTACATTGATACCCAGATTGAAATATTCAACATTGTAGATACATAAAAGCTTGTTTAATTTGTAATAGAAACATAAGAGAATGCTCCAACCAAGTGGCTCCAGAAAGAACAGTTAAGATTCCTCCATTTTATTCCATAAGTTGGAATAATTTAGGACAAATGAACTTAAAATATGATGTTACCAACAAAAAACTAAATCAGAGAACCCTTTAAATATGATTCACTATTCTCTTATATGCTCTGCTAGACTATAAATTAAGGTTTCGCTGGCATGATAGGAGTTGTGATAAGCTTCAAATTATCAGGAAATTGGAAAAGGGAGAATAAAAAATCTACAATATATATATATATATATTTATATATGAAAATGTCATGCTTCTTCCATCTACCTTGACTTCTACCTTTTTTACGATCCCTCTACCTCAAGGTATTGGGAATGAGAGGCAACAAGGAGAGTAGTGCCAACCCCATATCTATCATTAGAGTGCTCAAATACAATGTACTCTCCATAGAAGTTTTGAATTTAGTGTAGTGCTCATACAACCCTCCATCCAAAGCTATCATTGACTTCTGCTTCTCCCCATCCCTTACTGTGTCTCTTCCCATCTTCTTGAGCTCCACAATAACTTTTTTCATTTTCAGGGATGTATTAGATATCTAACAAAGAAAAAATTCATATATAAAACTTGAAATTCAAATTAAGAAAACTTTTAACATTTTGGATGAAGAGGCACCATCACATTGGTTGGACTTAAATTGAGTTGTAAAGTAGTGGTGTGAATATCATAATTCTATAAACACAAAGAATTAGGTCTGATGCCTTAAGACTACAAAATACACGTGGAAAATATCTCCATGTTTTATTAAAATGCCTTCCAAAACACCAAACTTAACACAAGAAACTCATCCATGGAAAAGGCCTAACACAGGAATTTGAATTACTTTGAATCATTTCAAATTTTCCTTTTCTAACCCAAAGAAATATCAAAAGGAGAAAAATCACAATTGATAAAAAAAAGCAATGATGATACCAACATACAAAAACTTCCATAGAATTTTATTGAAGAAATTGCACATTTAGTGGTGAATTTGTAATCCCACTTGGTCGTTTTAAGTTTTATAGAACTAACTCTCTCATTTTTCTTCATATTTAAGTTTGATAGTCTTTAGCACTTGTTTTTATTAACTCATTTGCTGAAGAATGTTATGAACTGTTATGGTATGGTCTGTATGGATGCTATAAAAATGTTTTCTATTTTCTTTTTGTTGAAGTTGGTATGGTCTATATGGATGTTTTGTTTTTATGAACTCATTTGCTGAAGAATGTTATGAACTGTTATGGTCTGTTATGAACTGTTTTGCATGTTCTGCTCATTCATAACAACTTTGGTTTGGTTCTGCATACTTTGGTTTGTTATGGACTGAAGTTGTTGAAGTTGGTGTGTTCATGGCTTAATGTTTAAAAATTTAAAACTTTTCAAGAATGGACACACTTGTTGATGATGACCCCTTCTTCATCACTCTCTTACAAAAGTGGAGGAAAGGGTTGTAATAGCACCCTAATACAACTTACTAATATTATGGTCCAAGCAGAACCTATTGATGGTGAAAAGAGTTCTCCTACAAAAAAAGTTCAAACAGGTGCATCTTTCAATATAAAAGAGGATAACTTCCTCATCTCAGATTGGCTCAATATTAACATTGATGCTATAAGGGATACTAATAAGAAATTCACTCAAATATGAGAAAGAATTTATAATTTTTATCATGAATATAAAAAATCAAATATAATAAACCGTTTTGTCAGCTTTTTGATGAATCGGTGGTTCTTGATTTAGAAATTCACAAATAATTTTTGTGCAAGTTTAGCATAGGTAGAATCATTGCACCCAAGTGGTGCAATAGAGCAAGAAAATGTACGTAATCTTTTCCTTTAATTATGTAATTATGTATGGCTGATTTATGAACTAACAATATTCGATAAACTTTGTAGATTGAGAAGACAAAGCTTATATACAAAGAGATGGAGAGGGCACCTTCACAATGGAGCACTGACACCAACCAAAATGGCAACAACACATCATGACCCTTGGTACGAGGAGAAAGCCACATGATAAGCGTCCAGCCATTAAGAAGGAAAGTGAAGTTGAGGGCGACATTGTGGATGAGAATGTGAAGGTTTTTGGTGAGAGACCTCGAGGAAAAAAAGTTGAGAAATAAAGGGAGAGCAAGTAGAAGTTCTTGGAAGACCACAACACTGAGATTAACAATGTCATAGCTCGAATGACTAAAGATAGACATAGATGCATAATAGAGAGGAGAACAACTGTGCTGAAGGTAGAGGGTGATAGATGTACAAAATTTGAACTAAATAAGAAGAAATGTGAGACCAACATGATGAGAATAGATCTTGCTAGCATGAATGTCATGCAGCAAGAATACTTCCTTAATATCCAGAGGCAATTATTTGAGGCATCGAAATCCCATTCCAGAGGTACATCTCCTTTAACACCTAAATTGAGGTGTGTAACTAGTTGTAGAATGCATTTTAATTTTATTTTAGTGGCTGCCTAGCCACATGTGGGCAGGAGAAACGTGTGGCTGGGTAGCAACTGAGAAGGTTTAGTGAAACCACCACACTTTGTGTTGGTGAGTCTATGTTATTATATAGTTGCATTTACATGAGTATATATGGAAATTACATATAGAGATTGATTACAAATAAATGAGAGAAAATCAAGTAAATAAAGGAAAGAATAAGGCTACACTAATCACGGGTCAATGAAGACTATAAAAGGAAAGTCTTGTATTAGGGCAGAGGATCTTCATCCTCAACACCCCCCCGCAAGCTGAGCGTCGGATTGGAACGAACGTGAAGCTTGGAGCGAAAAAATTCAAAAAGAGGACGAGGAACACTTTTGGTGAAGATGTCAGCAACTTGGAGATGAGAGGGCACATATTGCGTGTGGAGTTTGCCAGCAACAACAAGTTCTCGAAGGAAATGGTAGTCCAGTTCAACATGCTTGGCCCGTTTGTGCGAAACGGGGTTGGAGCTCAAGAAGATGGCACTTTTGTTGTCGCATAAGAGAAGGGGCCGCTGAGGAAGAGGAACCTGGAGGTCCTGAAGAAGATGTGTAAGCCAAAGAAGTTCAGCAGCAGTGTGTGCAAGGGCACGATACTCAGATTCGCAGCTGGAGCGAGAAACAGTAGGTTGCTTCTTAGCACTCCAAGAGACCAGATTGTCACCAAGATAAATAGAGTAGCCAGAGGTAGAGCGACGAGTGTCAGGACAACCTGCCCAGTCAGCATCAGAGTAAGCAACTAGAGCACCAGGGGCAGCAGAGGAGCGAAAAGTAAGGCCAAAATGAAGAGTGCCTTTAATATAGCGAAGGATACGCTTAACAGCAAGAAAATGATCTTCAGTGGGAGCATGCAGAAATTGGCTAACAGAGTTGACAGCATGAGCAATATCAGGGCGCGTGATGGTCAAATATTGGAGAGCACCAACAAGAGACCGATAAAGCGTGGGGTCTGAAAACAGGGGACCATTAGCAGACAGATGCTGAGAAACAACCATGGGAGTGTGGACAGGTTTGCTGTCAAGTAACTGAGCTCGAGTAAGGATGTCCCGGGCATATTTCAGCTGACTGAGAAAGAGACCATCTGCAGTTGATGAAGCTTCAAGACCAAGAAAGTAACTGAGAGAACCCAAATCTTTTGTGGCAAACTCAGAATTGAGTTTACAAGTAAAGCTGGTAAGAAGAGATGGGTTGTTGCCAGTAACAATAATATCATCAACATAAAGAAGCAAATAAATAATGTCAGAGTGCTTATGAAAGACAAAAAGTGAAGGGTCAGCACGGCTGCACAAGAAACCAATCTGTGTGAGAAAAGTGCTGAAACGCTGGAACCAGGCACGAGGAGCTTGTTTGAGACCATAGAGGGCTTTCTTCAACTGACAAACATGATTAGGAAAACGTGGATCAATGTACCCAGGAGGTTGTTCCATATAAACGTTTTCAGTAATAGTGTCGTTAAGAAAAGCATTCTTAACATCAAGTTGACGAAGAGGCCATTTGTTGGTCACAGCAATGGAAAGTACAACACGAACAGTGGTGGCCTTGATAACAGGACTAAAAGTATCAGTATAGTCAAGACCAGGTACCTGTGTATAGCCCTTAGCAACAAGGCGAGCTTTGAGACGCTCAATAGAACCATCAGGTAGATATTTGGTCCGAAACACCCATTTGGAGCCCACAATGTTGGTGTTGGCGGGACGGGGAACCAAAATCCAGGTATGATTAGTTTGCAAGGCTTGGACTTCTTCATCCATGGCAGCAAGCCAGGCAGGATTCTTAGATGCAGATTTAAATCCTTTAGGCTCAGTAGAAACAAGAAGAGCAGAAAGAAGGCCAGAGGATGCCAAGACACCAAGGTTTGCCGGATGGCGGGTCTTAAAAATACCAGCTTTAGCTCGTGTGAGCATTGGATGAGAGCCCAACGGAAAAACAGGAGCAGGAACATCTTGTGGAACAGGAGATGGCGAGCGAGAAGCCGGGTGTGGCGAAGAAGGACCTGCAAAAGAATCAGTGACCTGCAAAGACTCATCCACAGGATCAGTACAAATAGCACACGGGGTGGATCCGGAAAAAGTAATGTGTGGAGAATGGTGATCAGGGGAAGAGGGAGGGAGGTCTATCTGGAGAAGACTAGGTTCCAAGAAATTAGAAAATTGGAGAGAGGAAAGGGATTGAGCCTGGGAGGTGGTAATGAAGGGGAAATAATTTTCATCAAATTGGGCATGTCGAGTGATATATAGCCTAGAAGTGATGGGGTCAAAGCAACGAAACCCTTTATGAGAGGGATGGTAACCCAAAAAAATACAAGGAATACTGCGAGGAGAAAGTTTGTTAGGCATATAATCACGTAGACAAGGATAAACACGACAGCCAAAAGGATGAAAATTTTCATAATTAGGAGATGAGCCATATAAGAGTTCAAACGGGGACTTACCTCCAAGAAGTGGTGTGGGCAAACGGTTGATGATGTAAGCTGCAGTGCTGAAGGCGTCAACCCAGAAACGAGGTGAAAGATGAGAGTGAAAAAGGAGGGCCAAGCCGGTCTCAGTGATATGGCGGTGTTTGCGTTCGGCGCGGCCATTTTGAGCGGGTGTATATGGGCAAGAAATTTGATGATGAATGCCAGAAGTACGGAGATGAGCTTTGAAGCAAGTGCTAGTAAATTCACCTCCACCATCACTTTGAAAAACTTTGATATGAGTAGAAAATTGATTTTCAACGAATTTTTGAAATTGGGTGAAAATCTCGTAAAAATCAGATTTGAATTTCAAAGGATAAAGCCAAGTGAAACGTGAATAATCATCAATAAAGAGAACTGTTGAACTCAAGATTTCAAGTTTCATGTGATTATAAATCTACACATGGATTTTGATGATAACAAATGAATTCAAAGAATAAAGAAGTCTCAAGCTCAAGTTGTCTACACAATGGAGTCAAGCACATCAAGGAAACAAGCATGAGCAAGAAGGGAACAAGTTCACATTAAAATTATAGAGTAATGTTGTAAATCTCTTCAAAATTCGAAATTAGGATTAATGCTCAAAATTAATATTTTATCATAAAGCATTAAAATACATTTTCCACATGTGCATGAATATTTTTGAAAATTAAATTTGAAAATTTTGAAAGATGATTGATTGTCATCTTTTGTATGTGCATGCCTTGATTAAAGGGTTGAACTTTGAAAATATTAAAGATGATTGATTGTCATCTTTCACATGTGCATGTTTTATTTGAATATTTTCAAAAGTGATTGATGCTTTTTTAGACTTATACAAAAAGTAAAAGATTAGGCTTGAATTTTTTGAAAATGAAAGTGTGCTCATTTTGTCATATGCCAAAAGTAAAAGATTAGGTTTTATTTTTTTGAAAAAGTGAATGATGTTGTCTTTAACAATTGAGAAAGAAGAACCTTTTATTTGAATTCTTTGAAAAAGTGAATGATGTTGTCTTTGACAATTGAAAAAGAAGAACCTTTTATTTGAATTTTTTGAAAAAGTGAATGATGTTGTCTTTGACATGTGAATCTTTTTAAATTTGAATATGAAGTCTCATATGCCTATAAATAGATCATTTGAGAGCTTCACATTCACAACACCAAGAGCATACAACATTCATTCAAAGCTTTCATTCTCTCTTCTCTAAACATTGAGCCTTAATCCTTGTTCATTTTGAGAGATATAGCTTGCGCTGTATTGTTCTTATTTCACTCGTTGAGAAGTGTTTTCTGATAACCTACCCACTATCAGCTTTTGTATCAGAAAAAGGGTGTGTATAACCCTTGTGTGTGTAGAAAGTATTCTACACAGGGAATAGTTGAATCACCACGTGTAAGGTGATTGCAAGTGTAGAGGGTGTTCTACACGAATCCTTTGTAGCGGTATTGTTCAAAGGTGTAATAGGTTTCTATCTCCACCTGAAGGAGGTTGAATAGTGAATTTGGGAATCCTCAAGGGGTAGCTTGAGGCGAGGACGTAGGCAGTGGGGCCGAACCTCGTTAACATACTGAGTTTGCTTCTCTCTTACCCTTACTCCTTATATTTATTGTTATTTCATATTTTGTTTATATTTTATATTATATATTTGATTTATAATTGTTATTTTTTTTTTAATACAACTCAATTCACCCCCCCTCTTGTGTTAGTCATCTGGGCAACAAGAACGTAATAGGTAAATCCCGAATTTGATTTTACGGGGGAAGGACCCCATATATCACAATGAATGAGATCGAGTACATGAGACGATCTATGTTCGTTACGGGAATAAGGCAAACGATGACTTTTTGCAAGTTGACAGGTACTACACAAAGTTGGTGAGGGCAATAAAGAAGTGAGATAAAGGTGTCCTCGTTTATTCAAAAAAGAAATGATAGAGTGATTTACATGTCCTAGGCGAGCATGCCATAAATCATAGGAAGCATGTAAAGATTTATTTTTAAGGACAGAAATAAAAGCAGAGTTGCCACGTTCCAACACATATAAGCCGCCATCTTTCTTACCGGTTGCCACCACCCTTCCTGTTTGACGATTCTGAACAGTGAAAAAATTATTAGTAAATGTAACGGACAAAGGAAAATCAGACGTTAATTTACTAATGGAAAGAAGATTTTTAGTGAGATGAGGAACAGCCAAAACATCTAATAAATGAATATTTTGGGCGGGAGAGAGAGTACCGGTATGGGTAATAGGTAATGAGGCACCATTTCCCACAATTACTGAGTCCTTACCCGTGTACTGAGTGGGCTGATCCAAAAGGGCTGGATCATTGGTCATGTGGGCCGAAGCCCCTGTGTCCAAGAACCAATCAGAGGCATCGGTTCCATTAAGAGAGCAGGCGTTGAATGCTTCGGCCAGATGAGCATGGGAGTCGCTGGGTTCACTCCGGGTGTAGCGCTGATGACAACGATCAGCATAGTGTCCATCTCGGCGGCAAATTTGACAGCGAGGAGGACGCCGGCCTGGGCCAGAGGTGGATCTGCCACGATTTCCAGAGTTGCGTCCATGGCCACTGGTTCGGCCATGGGAATTTCGGGAAGAGGAATGCTGGGTGTTCCGATCGGGGCCACGATTTGCAGCAAGGAAAGCTGCAGTTGGAGGTGCAGGAGACTCCAATGACTTCTGGAAGAGCTCAAAGCTCTCAGCTTTGGAAACTAAATCTGCAAAACAGGGGAGAGGAGTGAGAGCCATTTGTGCGGTGGAGAAACTCGAGAAGTCAGCGCCGAGACCACGGAGGAACCAGTGCACCTTATCGGTGCTATCAACCGGCCGACCAATTGCATGAAGTTGGTCACAGATGGCCTTGAAGGCTCGGGCGTAGAGAGTGACAGATCGGGTGCCACGTTTCATCAGTTGGAGATCGTCTTTGAGGCGAATTTCACGTGCTTTCGATCGATGACTGAAAGTGTTTTCCAAGGCCAACCAGACCTCACGGGCAGTGGAGAGACCAACAACTTCAGACATGGCCTCCTCGGTGAGAGAAGAAAGAAGAAGACTAAGGAGGCGTTGGTCAGCAGCTTTCCATGCCAAGTGTTTGTCATTTGGTGTGTGAGAATCGGCAGGATCAAATTTGGGTGGGGGAAGAATGGTTCCATCAACGTAACCGATCAATTCTTGGCTTTCAAGAAGGGGAAGAAGTTGGCTTTTCCATAGGAGATAGTTGGTGGAAGAGAGTTTGATGGTGACCATGTGAATTAAGGTGTTGAAAGGGAGGAGGGTGGGGAAGGTTTCGGTAGCCATGAAACAAGAATGCTGGATAGAGGATGTTAATCCGGTTTGGCTCGTGATACCATGAGAAGGTTTAGTGAAACCACCACACTTTGTGTTGGTGAGTCTATGTTATTATATAGTTGCATTTACATGAGTATATATGGAAATTACATATAGAGATTGATTACAAATAAATTAGAGAAAATCAAGTAAATAAAGGAAAGAATAAGGCTACACTAATCACGGGTCAATGAAGACTATAAAAGGAAAGTCTTGTATTAGGGCAGAGGATCTTCATCCTCAATAGCAACTAGGTGTCGTGACTAAAGTTAAAGTGGCTTGTTTTATGAGCTAGTTGGAATATGTAGGCTTTTTGTGTTTTGAAGCAGCTTGTCATGCTAGGAGTAGCTAGTTTTATTCCATGTTTTGTACTGCTACTACTGAAATGTACTACTACTGAAATTGCTAGTTTATGAATTGGTTTGTGGAGCTAATACATTATTTTAAGACTGGAATTTGAATCTACTGAAGTTACTGGTTTATGAACTAGTTTGTACTGCTGCTACATTATTTTGATACTGAAATGTGAACTAGTTTATGAATTGGTTTGGTATTGCAGTCAGTTGTAGCAAGTGCTAGGTTGGTCATTAAAGGGGTAGTTTCATAAGTGTAATGCAGTTTGAAGATAGACTCACTTTTGATGCCAACATTGATTATGGTGTTGGAATTGATTCAATTTTCTTTAAAGCAAATCTACCTTGGGCTTCAGATATTTTTGCTCCATTATTAGTTTTTCATCGAAGTTATAATTGTATCATGTACAATCATTTAGTGAAAGGTATGGTGAAGAGAATGATTATGAAATATAGAAGAATGGGTCTAGTTGTATTTTTGAAGCATTGGAAATTGAGGGTTGATGATATATTTGTTGTTTTGTTCATGTGGCTCTAAATTTGTTTTTGCTCAATTTGAGGCAAGTAGGGGTGTACAAAAAACCGCCAAACCGGACGGGAACGAATCAGACCGGTCAGAACCAGTAGAGAACCGGTTGGTGGGTGACAGCATTTTATGAAAACCGATTATCGTCGGTTTGGTCGCAGTTTAAGGCCTGTTCAAACCACTGAACTGGCTGATTACTTCTAATATTATTTTTTTAAATTATACCTAACTGAAACGACGCCTAAGTGGAAAGGCATCATTTTATTCATTTCGTTGTGTTTTAAACATAACTGAAATAATGTCATTGGGTTTAATATCAAACATCGTCGTTTTATCCATTACGCAATAAAAGAAAAGGTGGAATGACGCCACTGGATTTAAAACCAAATGGTGTTGTTCTCAATTTGTATATTCTTCTTCCTCGATGCGTTTTCTATTTCTCACGTCTTCTCTCTCTCTTCTCTACAACGCTCTCTCTCTACTCACTCTAATGACCATCACTATTAGGGGGAACAGAGCATTGACCGTGAACCACTAGAGAATTACCAAAGTTGATAAAGCTAGTTTTTCTCCTCCCCATCAACTGGTTACGGTCGATTGCTCCACCATTTTCCCTTACGTCGGTCGGCGTCAGCTTTGCTTAAAAACCAACCCTTTTGAAACCGCACCGAAGGGGTCGGTTTTCACACCTAGAGGCAAGTGATGATCCACTTGAGAAAATTATCACAACTGAAGCTATTTGGAGCCTCATTGACTTCTATTGCAATTCTCATAATACTGCTATGCAGTGAGGGAAAAGTAGTGGAAAATAATAATTTTTTTTATTAATTAATATATGGAGTATATTTGTAAAATATTAAAAAAATTTTAAAAATTAATATTTAAATATATAATATTCTATTATTCTTTTGACTTTAAAATGACTAATATAATGTGAATCAAGTTTAGACTTTACTTAAAAATTCTAATGTTAATCAAAATTTGGACTTTTGCCGATGCTCTTAGATTTGTCAAAGTTGGTAAACTTTTTATCGTAATTGAGTTTTAAAATTGTTTACAAATTTGGTGGTGTGAATGCCGTTCCCTTGCAAATTACTTCTCCAAGAAAGATGGATAAGCTCAAATTTAATTGAGAAATAATTAATGATTATGAACGGATAAGCTCGAAGCCAATGCAGTTTTATTTTAATAAAATTCCATGTCAGCAAGAATTATTCAGTGATTTATTTTTAATCAATTCTTAGAATATATCTTTTCCACATCCCTTTTCTTTATATTATTAGCACGTTAGGAAATAGTGGATAAATATTATAAAAAATCTAAAATATTTTAGTTACAATTTGTTTTACAAAAATAAATTTTTAAATTGATGTTAGTTGATCGGATACGTTAAATTATAAAATTATTTTTATTATAAATAAATGTAATATATTAAATGAAATATGATAATTTTTAAATATATTTTTATAAATTCTTTTTAAAAATTAAATACAATAATGTTACAATTGAAATATTATTTTAAGGTAGATAGTGTCCATTATGTCAGCCAAAATAAATTAGAAAATTAAAATAATTTTAAAGATAAAAATGATGATTGGGGTGGCCCCACTGATACCGTGGTCCACCCACTTGCTTGGGACCGAATTTCTAAAAGAATCGGTCGTCTCTTCCTATCCAAACAGGGTCACCCGACAATTGGTAAGACTGCATACGTGTTTCCTACGTGTACCATATGGGTTCGGAAAAGTTTTTATCTTTTTCTCCTATTTATCCACTTCATTTCTTTTCTTTTTTATATTATATACTTTATACTTTATTATATCTTTTGTGGCTCACGAAAAACGCCGGTCATTTTTTTTCTTTTCTTTTTTAATAAAAAGATTGGGTATAAAGACGTAGGACTAGGTTATATATAATTAAACTATTTTATTTTATTATTATAATTATTTTTAAATTTTCACATAAAATATAATAAATAATTCAAAATTTTTAAATTTAAAAAAAAATTAATATTATAATAATATTTTATTAACTTTCAACCAAACAGATGGTCTCATTTCATTTAAATTATATAAACAAACAAAGTCTTAATTGTTAGACATTCTTTATAAAATATTATTAAATTTTAAATATATATTTATTTAATTAAACATCCAATAAGTCTTTTGCTGTTAAATCCTTAGAAGTAAATAGTTTATTCATAAAATTAACTATTATTTGTCAAATCACTGATAAAAAAACCATTATTATTAAATAAACTTGAGAAGGAAATAAAATTGTGGCCTTTGAAATGTGGTTTTTCCATTATCTAGACTTTTAAAAGTTGTCTTTGATATGATATTTTTGGGTTCATTATCATTACTTTCTTATTCATTATTATTATTATTATTTGTTGTGTTTCAAGCTACAACGTATGAGGAGACCTTGTTGATGATACAACAATGTGATTCACATGTATCTTATTTCATCTTAGAATATTTTATATGTTTTATATTCACTCAAAATTTCAAACAATTGCTATTTTTTAATTCATTTATTGAGGTTAAATTGAATTAAGAATTATCTACCTTATCAATAAAATTGAGAACTAGGTTTACAAAGTTCCATGATTCATATACAAAAATTCTATTTTTAAGGTGGCGTGTAGAGTACATTTAATAAAATATTTACATGACATAATCTGATTCAGAAGATAAATTTTAAAATTTAACTCTTGTAAATTAAATTTTACTATTTAAATGATGTGAATTATGTACACTATATATCAGTTTGAAAATAAAAATATAACATATTTACTTCTTTAGTTGAAAAAAATAAAGAGAAAAGAAAAAAATAGTCATATGGACGGCTACAACAGTCACTAGGTGTCATCCAAAAAGTTGCAACATAGAATATATTTGGCTACCACTTCCCACATTTTCTCATGAGATTCGCAATACATTATTATATTTACAATTATTAATTAATTTAATGCACTCATCACTTATTACTATTGAGATTTAAATAAAAAAAGTATTTTATTTATTGTATTTCTTTTTTACAAAAGTTTAAATAAATAATTTACTGAACAGAAAGATATTATTATTATTTTAAAAATAATATTATATATTTGTCGTGTAATTATTTCGAAACAGAATGAAATTATTATTAAAATTTAAATTTTTTTTTATAAAAATCTTATATTTATTTTTTAAAATAATTACATTATATCTACAGACTGACCACTGAAATTACATTTATCTTAATTTAAAAAAAATTAATACTAACATTATTGGATTTGCAAAATACTTGTTTTACTTTGACCAAAGAGCCCCGATTCCCAGCGCCAAGTCAGCAAACCAGATAAAAAGCAGCCTTCGAGAAAGGGAAACAACATAGAGAAAGCGAGAAGAACAAGGGACAGGAATTGAACATAGAATGGATAGGGTGTTTTCAGTGGAGGAAATTTCCGACCAATTCTGGTCGGCGCATCTCAGGCCGCCACACTCGCAGTCCCGGCCACCATCTGCTGGAAGTCTACCATTGGAAGAATCTTCAAGAATGAACAGGAGCGAGTCCGAGTGGGCCTTTCAACGTTTTCTCCAGCTCGAGGCCTCCTCCAACGCTGAGACCCAGACCGAGACCGAATCTGCCGTCCACCCGAACAAAGAAGTTGTCGTCGAGATCGGGGACGACGAGGACAACACCAAGAATGCTAATAATATTAGTAATCATAATAATATTATTCGGAACAAGTCTGCCACCAGTACCGCTTCCACGTCGTCTTTCGGCGAGAGCTGCACAGCGCCCTTTAATGCACCTCCTCCCAATATCCCCATCGATTCCGACGAGTACCAGGATTTCCTTAAAAGCAAGCTTAATCTTGCTTGTGCTGCTGTGGCTTTAACTCGGGTAAATTTATTTTTCTCATGTGATTTTATGACTATTGTTATTTATTTATTTCATCCAGTTTTCGGGTTTTCCTTAATTCGTTGCCGAGGAAAATTAAAGTTTGTTCTTTTCGATGAAATTAAAAAAAATAAAAGTTTGGATCTGGTGTTTAGTTGATTTTTTTTTGTACTTATATTAGGTATTCTCTCTGTTGTGTTTGGATACTGAGAAACCTGGAGAAAAGAAAAGGAAGCTAATATATGAATTTCGGTGGATTTCGATCTTTAAATTATGCGCGAATTAAAAGGAAAACGGAAAGTTTCGTACCCAAACTAAAAAGTTAAAAACGCACGTGGATAACCTTGCAAATTGTCATCTCATAGTTTGGAGAACGAATAAGACATTAATGTTCAGTGTTCACGGCTTTGGTTGTGGAACTTGTGGGGGCATATGTAGGCATTGAAAAAGACAACTTTTCTGCTATTAATGTTCTTTGGTAGCAAAAGAAGGGCCTGTCGGTTAGATCCCAAAAAATATACTTGGGATGTAAAGCCTTAACTTGTTAGAAACTCTTTAAATTTTAAAAGGGAATTCCTTTTTTTATTAGGGGTTTGTATTCATGCACAGTTTGCGTTTCGGTGCTGTAAAAGCCAAAGAATAGGAAAGAAACGGAGTGAGTAGGAAAGAAACGGAGTGAGCTCTTTCATACGGTCATTCCTTTTATGAGAGAAACAGAAAGTCAGCTTCCAGTTTAGCCACATTGCTGCATTAGCTTGAGCTTACCGGGGCTTTTGTTTTCTTGGAACCTGAAAATGAGAAATATGAATTGTAAAGCGTCGGGTTTTCTTCTTTTGTTGTACTTTTGGAAAGAAATCCAAATGGTGCATAATGGTTAACGGATGTTCCTTTTTCTCTTTGTATCCATCTTTTAGTAGATTTTTTTTTACAAACTTTTCAAATTAAAGAAAGACAACAAATGTTGAGAAAAAAAAAAAAAAAAAAAAAAACTACTTTTAGCAGTGCCTTTGTCTGCATCTTAAAATATTAGGGAAAGAAACTTTGTCATCGACGAGAATGTCCTTGGAAGCAAATGAAGGGCTACAGCCTACATATGGCTCAGTTATACTTGTACAGGGAAGAAACTTTGCCTGGAACAACAGAATAAAGACAAGGAGTCACAAAAGTGCAAAGTGATTAATCTTGAAATCACTTGACCTCTTCCCCCTCCCCTTTCAATTGTCAAAATCTTAGGTTGAATTGCAGCTTGATTGAAAAATGAAGAATGGCGCTTCTTGAGAGAATGAGCTACAACCCAGCTCTGGCAGGGGTTAAATTATTTTGAAATCTGTGATGCCGAAAAAATTTTACTGATCAAGAGACTCCTCTTTTTGGCCATTAACTTTTGCAAAAGCTTAAATAAAATTATGCACAAAACCAGAACACCCCCACAGCCTTACCTAGGCATCAACTTGATGATGACCCTTCTTGTGGAGCATGTTAATGACACAAGCTGCCGTGACCTTGGCCTCATTGATTTTACAGACTTCTTCTTCACAACTATAATATAATCAATACATTCCAGAATTGATTGTAGACATCTTGGCTTCATCCAAAACCCTAGGGGTTGGCTCAAGTGGTAAAGGCCAGCATTGGGCTTGAGGGTATACTCTCCCTAGGTCTAAGGTTCAAATTCCTTTAGTGCAAACAGTTTCTAGGGACCATCGGACCAAGGGATTTTCTCATTGAATTACCCGAGGTGCACTTGCGGGAAACTCCTTGCCGAGGGCCTGTGCATTCTTGGGATTAGTCGGAATGCTATTCTTGAACACCCGGTGCCAATAAAAAAAAAAAAAAAATCTTGGCTTCATCCAATATATAATTTGATTTTCTCTCTTACATTTATTCAATCTGAGATTTTCCTCACTTGGGCTGGACTTCACAGAATATGCAATCAACAAAGTTTGTTTACCTATAAAAAAGCATATGTAATCAAGAAAGCTAGAAAGGAACTATCCATGATGTGCTATTATTTTCTCTTTTGATTGCAATCTTCACACCATGGCTGCATGTGCAAGAAATACTTCGTTCAAGTCATAGAATTATCACCTCCTTGCCTGTACAAGATGTATCTTGAATTAGCAGGCAGCTACTTTTTGTGGTATAGTTGACCTTAAGTCCAATATGGCATTTCCAATAATTTGAAACCCTTTCTAGAAGCTATCAATAAATACGAATACTATCCTACATGAAGGGTTTATCATAGTTCCAGCTTTTCGCAATCCATTCCTAAATGTCCATGCCCTCACCAGTTGTGTTGGCTTTTAATACTTTTATTTTTACCACTTCAATTCAAGGCCACATGTTTGCCTTTTAATTTTACCTTCGGTTGTGTCATCATCTTCCTGCCTTAAGAGAGCAAGTTTTTACTGTTTTGATTTCTTTTTATCTCATTCTTTTGTCTTTTCATTTTCTGTTTAAGATTCCTTTATGATTAAGTTATTAGTTGCATACCTTTCCCCCCCAAATTTTAATGCTTAGTAAGTGAATTCAAACAAAATTCCCAATCCCGTATTTTGATTCTGCGGACTTCTCACTTACAGAACTAAAAGATGATACCATAACTGCTATAGAGAAAATAAGGTAGTAAAGATTACAAATGATATATTAGACTATTAAGAAAGTATAAATAAATCACAGCTATAAGCTATATGATGGACTTAAGTCTTCTGATTTAAACGTCCAATCAACACATTGTATATCTTTAACTTCCTATTGCATCTATCCTGGGTTTTGCTCCGTTTAACTCATCTACTTTGGAAACAATGTCCATGACTTTATTTCCTTAATCTAGAATGTAATTAGGTGTTCTTTTGTATACTTCCTGTGTACACAGACTATGCATATTTCATTTGTATGAATAAAATCTACTTATTACTCATAAAATAAAATAAAATAAAAAAAAATAAAAAAAAAAAAACCTCATCTACTTAAAAATTTATTGTGGCTCTGTTTTGGGATTAGGAATTTCCACAATTTTCTTTTCTTGTCTGTATGGCATATGATATGCAGCTTTTATGTTGGATTTCTTGAACTAGCTCTAAACCCTATTTTTTTTTTTTTTTTTTGTTTTATAAATACTTGTTAACTTACTATGGCTTATTCATGTCAACAGGGACCTCTAGTGAAACCCCAAGATTCTGCTGCTTTATCTGATAATGGATTACAGGCTTCCAATACTTCACAACTGGGATCCCAAGCGCCTTCTAAAGGTTTGTATTACTTAAATTTTATGTGTTTGTAATAGATGAATTAAATTTATAAACACTGCCAGAAAATAGCAATCAATAAAAACAGCATTAGTTTCCCTATTGCATAAATTTTAAGTCTGCCCACCAAGTTCAAGTGATCGTACCTTCAAAAATAAAGTATCAATGAAAATTTTCAATGGGCCCTACTTGATAAGGACTGTTGGCAACTAAACCCCGGTAATGTAAGCCTGAGAGCCTTGGTTGAAAAAGAAATACAAAGGTATACACCTAAAGTTAGCCTTAAACGAGTAAAGCTTTAAGGGGGGGTGGATTCCTTTGACATGGATCCTCCAGAAACCAATTAGAACAAGATTACAAAAAATGTCCTCGACATGTTTGGATTGTCGATAAGGATTGAGTGATGAATTTCATAGAGCACTCATCATCTACTTGCTCTCCACAGTCCCAATCTTTTTGGTGCATGCTATGCTAATGATAACTGATCGCTAAAGTGCCATGTTTCCAGAAGTTGTCCAGACTGAGAATGGATATGCATTAGTGAGAGATTTATTCTAAGAGTTTAGCGATAGCCATTCAATGATAATTTGAATTTTGAATTCTTTTGTTCAATTTTTAATCTAGTTATAAATTACCTTTGTTGTTGTAATACCCCATATGATAAGGATATGGGTAGGTGGTGTATGGGATCCCACATTGCTTGGGAAGGAAAACTTTGTGCTCTTTATAAGGTTCCAATGGGTCTCCAATTGTATCATTGACTAGTCCTTTTGGAGTATAGGCCATGTGGTTTGGGCCTTCCATTGGGGCGTTACAGTTGTCCTCATTACACATTTAATTTATGACCGAGGTTTACCTTTCCTTTAGCGAGAAAGACAAGTGCTTCTCTTGAGGCAAACTCTATAGACAAATAGAAAGTACATGTCAACTCTGGTATGAGCAGTGTCCATAATTGCATCCTTACTTTTGCAGCCAATGCCTTAATCGTGCATTGCCTGGTGACCAATATAATTAATTGAATTGGGGTACAAACTACTAATGGCCATGCATTGGGCATAAATGAAAAAAAAAAAAACAAAACCCACAAATATTGCACTGGATACAGTGAGATAGTTGAGCGGAGAGCCAAATAAAGCGACTTCTATTTACATTTGATTGGTGATGATAATAAGGCCAATGTTTGTTCGTTATCTTTTCTCGTAGGTTCTTTCTTATTTTCTCTTTAAGATAGTCTTCCCTGTTTCAGCATTGAACCTAGTGTTGATGATGTGTAGCACAGTAATTACTCCTGGTTTATTATCTTTTATGCGATTTTTAATTCTTGTAGTTTAAAATAACTTATAAAAAAAAAAAAAAAATTCTTGTAGTTTAAAATATTACCTATGCAGGAGCTGGGTGTGATTCATCCTGGTCACGAGAAAAGGACTCTAATGGATCACTTGGAATTCCGTCCTTACCGGTGCAAAAGAAATCTGGGGTCCCAGCTAGGCCAACAACAAGTGGATCATCGAGAGAACAGTCAGATGATGAAGAAGTTGAAGGAGAAAATGAACTAACTGAGAATATGGATCCTTCTGATGCAAAACGTGTAAGGAGGTAATGATAGTCTCTGCTGTTTTATTGACAATACTATAGGTATGGTCCTTGTAGATGTTGGAGCTTCTTGGTTATCTTCCAGAGACTTGGTTATCTATCTATTTATGTAGTTGGTGTACAGTTTGAAGTTGACAACGGAAACTCACTTTCAATGGTATCAAGAGTTTGTTCCACAAAAAGCAGATTCCAGCAATATGGGCTATGTATTCTCATGCCATATAGAAAAGCCATTCATGTGTACTGCAAAATCCTTGTAGGATTTCTTTCTACAGTTTCCATTAAAAGGACATGAGAACTTCCAAAAAAGCATGTTTAGACAGTCAATCTCAATATGGGATTTTCTTTTGTCTTCCAAATTCATGCCTGTTTGGAATTTTATATAATGCAGTGCTTAGTAAATAGTATCTACATCATATGCTATTCTTGAGTACATATTTGATGCACACAAAACTCAGACTGTGCGCAATTGTGTTCCTATTTATGTTTTCATTGAGGGATCAATTTCATGGTTGTATGGACATTTCTAATTCATTTTCTTTCCATTTATTTATATGTAATGTTTTAGGATGCTTTCCAATAGAGAGTCGGCTAGACGCTCAAGAAGAAGAAAGCAGGCTCATTTGACTGAGCTTGAGACGCAGGTTTGGCCATTTTAGTTATCAATTATTTTTGTCTTATGTTGTTGCTTTTCCTTACAAATCTTGTTTAGATCCTAACCCATCGTTCTGATAGGTTGCTCAACTAAGAGTTGAAAACTCTTCCCTTTTAAAGCGTCTTACTGAGATCACCCAGAAGTACAATGAAGCAGCTGTTGACAATAGAGTTTTAAAAGCAGATGTCGAAACATTGAGAGCAAAGGTAAGCTTTTCACTTTGATTGTTCTGTTTTTTAACTTGGGTTTCTTGCCTGATGGGCATGCATCAAGACCTACAACGCACTCTCCATGGCAAACTATGGATTAAACTAGGGATTAAGCCTGTGTGTTATAAACTATGGATTAAATCTGGATGATTAAAGGAACCTAATTCAAGAACAAACCAGATTATTGATTATTTCTATCCTTTTGATTATATTTCCAGGTTAAGATGGCAGAGGAGACTGTCAAAAGAATTACTGGACTGAACCCGTTGTTCCATGCCATGTCTGATATATCCTCAATGGGAATGCCATCAATTAATGGAAGCCCTTCTGATACATCAACGGATGCTGCTGTGCCTGTGCAAGATAACTCAAATCATCACTTTTTTCAACCTAGTATGAACAATAATATGCCCACTCATGATATGGGAGTCAACCATGGCTTGGCAGACGTTACTTCTGTTGAAAATGTGCAGCGGAATTCTACAGTAGCTGCAGCAGGAGGAAGCAAGATGGAAAGAACAGCCTCCATGCAGCGAGTGGCTAGTTTGGAGCATCTTGAGAAGCGGATCCGGGGCACAAGTCCTTGTGGAACCCAGTCCAATGGGGAGTAGTAGCAAGTAGAACAACTCAGATGTGAAGAAGCATCTTCCTTAGGATGATTTTGAGAATGATCTCACTGCAGTACTATTATTGGTTTTGCTGCATGTAAGAAAGCCTATTTTTTTTGTTGAAAGGGGAAGAAAAATGCCGTTACTTGAACCTCTATGTATTCAACTTTACTGAACATTGTGAATGATAAATTTGACACTATTCTGTCAATATGAACTCCTAACAACACTGGGGATGAATAAGATATAGCAAATTTCCGATTGATGATCTCCATGATGACTGCTTTTGATATCTTTAAGAGCTATGAATCTATTGTTTATCTTAAACAATAACCAGCACGGCTATCGCTTGTCAAAGTTGTTCCTTGTACTGGTGCTTGATGGAGCCTAAAGAGCTCAAGCAAACCCGTAAGTGACGCTAAGGTCAAGGAATGGAACTAAATGACATGTCCTAGCCCTGCGGCTGCAAGGGCTGCAATTAGCCATTAAGGTGGCACGTCGTCTTCTAGGCCCATGTAAATCAAACGAGCTTTTAGATAAATCTATGAACTCTCAGATTGGAAAAAGTAGTAACAAAAGACCCAATTGATTTTTTAATGTTTCTCTAACTCTCTCGTGGTCATGAGAAGCTCGACGCACTTATCAATTTACACAGAGAGAAGGACAAAGATACAATGAACGCAAAGACGATAGCTTCAGATGTTGGGCTTAACACTGAAATCTCAGTTGCCGCAGCTTTTATAGCAAAAGAGAAGGCCAACAATGCCACCAACATTGCCACAAAGACTCATCTCTAAGAGAGATTGATTTTGAAACCTTTAACGACTATCTAATCAGATCGGTTTTCAAGAAGAAACTGCCACTTTGTTTAGGTGGTCATGAAAGTTTTCAAAACTATCGGAACCAAACCCATAGTCTCGAACGATTGGTTGGGCCAAATAGTCCGAATCCTTCCTCGAAAGCATTTTGCCATTGAAAAAATCTACACAACCTCCTAACACCCCAACATCTCACTCTTTTTTAATTTTTTAATATTTTTTTTTGAATTTATTCTTTTTAAATTAATTTAATTATTTTATTCATTATTTATATATTAAATATTTAATAAAAAATAAAATAATAAAAATTAAAAAAAAAGTGAGGTGTTGAGGTGTTGGGTGGTTGTGTAGCAAAACCCTTTGCCTTTTTGGAGCAGAACACAATGGATATAAGGACGGAAAAAAAAAAAAGAAAAAGGGCCAACAATTGGGAAGATGGACTTGCAAAATTGGGAGCAAATGGCTATAACGCCACGCTCTCATCAGCCTCTCAACTCCCAAATAATGTAACTGCTTAGAAATAAAAGTTTTTGGATAATGTTACTTATAGTTATAGAGTATATAAATATCGTATAGTCATTTTAATAAAGATTAAAATTTATTATTAAAAAATTAAATTTTTTGTCATGTGGGTTCTATATGTACTTATTTTTTTAAAAAAAGATTACACGGCGCTTAAGAACTTCACAACTGTAAATATCATTTTTCATTTTTTTTATTTGATTTTACAAAAGTGTTGGTATTATATTTTTGTAACTCAAAACATTTTCTTTTATAAATGATATTTCAAGTGAGAGTTATTAATAAAAATAAGAGTACCATCCTTCTATAAAACATTTTTAAAAATTTAGGTGCGGTTTCAATAGTGAGTTATAATGAGATAAATTAAGATAAAAGTTGAAAATTAAAAAAATATTATTAGAATATTATTTTTTAATATTATTATTATTTTAATATTTGAAAAAAATTAAATTATTTATTATATTTATGTAAAAATTAAAAAAATTATAACAATGAGATGAAACGATATTAGGTGAAATGATTTTTATATCCAAACAGGGCCGAAGGGTTGTATGACAAATAAATAGAAAAAATTGGCGGTAAGATTAAAAAAAAAAAGTAAATAAAACTAGTAGATTTTGAAATATATAAACCCTTCAAAAAAAAAAAAAAATTATTATCATTGATGAAGGTGAATTGGTCCGTAGATTTTAGCGCATCAAAACAGAATTCGACTCCATTCCTGACGCAACTCTGCTGCATTTGTTGGATGTTTCTATATGCATTGGTGTGGACGAGGTATTCGCTCTCTTAGTTCGTGTTCAACAAAAAACATCCACACCAACTGGGATCCAACTGCATCGCTCCAACTCAATCACGCGGCTCTTGTTTTGCTCGAGAAATGCAGCACAAGGGAGCATTTCAAGCAGATATTGGGGCAGATTATGAGGAGCAATCTCGTTGGTCAAACGTTTCCCATGAGCAGGCTTCTCTTTTTCTCAGCAATCTCACGTCCCGAAAACCTGGACATGGCTCTCCGGCTTTTCGATCATTATACTCCACATCCCAATCTCTACATTTACAACACCATGATCTCCGCCTTATCATCTTTCTCTATCAGTCAATCATTTGCTCTCTACTGTTCAATGCTCTCGTCTGGTATTTACCCAGATAAGCACACTCTCCTTTACCTTCTCCAAGCGTCCCAACGTATATCGGAAGCCAAACAGATCCACTGCCATGCCGTTGTTACAGGCTTGTTGTCGTATGGTTATCTGCAAAACTCCCTGGTGAAAATATATTTGGAGAATGGACTCTTGGGGCTTGCACATCAGGTGTTCCGCCATATGCCTGTACTAGATGTTGTATCATTTAACATTTTGATTGTTGGTTATGCGAAGAGGGGATACAGTTTTGACGCTTTGGATCTGTTCTTTGAAATGGTCGGTTCAGGGCTTGAACCTGATGAGTTTACGATAGTGGGTCTTCTTGTGTCTTGTGGGCAGTTAGGAAATGCAAAACTAGGGAAGTCTGTTCATTCATGGATTGAGAAGAGGAAGTACATTCGTTCTTCGAATTTGATCTTGGGTAATGCTCTTCTTGATATGTATGCCAAATGCAAGAAATTGGAGTTTGCTCAAAGAGTTTTTGATGCATTAGTGGAGAAGGACATCATTTCATGGAACACCATGATTGCAGGATATGCCAAGGTTGGGCAATTGGACCTTGCCCGCAGTTCTTTCAATCAAATGCCCAAGAGGAATCTTTTCTCTTGGAATTCTTTAATGTCTGGCTACTCCCAGAAGGGTGATTATATGATGGTAATGAATTTATTTAATAGCATGGTTGGGGATAATGTTAGGCCTGATAATGTTACTATGGCAATCTTGGTCCATGCTGCAGCAGAAATTGGAGGACTGGATCAAGGGAAATCGATACATAGCTGGGTGGTTAGGATGCAGATAAAAGTAGATGCATTTTTGGGTTCATCATTAGTAGACATGTACTGCAAGTGTGGAAGCATTGGAAGAGCTTTTATGGTTTTCAGGGGGCTAACTGAAAAAGATGTTAATGTATGGACGACTATGATTACTGGATTTGCATTCCATGGTTATGGGAGCAAAGCTCTTGAACTGTTCTCCGAGATGCAGGGGGATGTACTGCCAAATGAGGTGACATTTGTTGCTGTTCTTACTGCTTGTAGTCACAGTGGACTTGTGGATGAAGGGCTCAAAATATTCAATAGCATGAAAAGAAATTATGGTATTCAACCAGGACTCGAGCACTATGGGTGTTTGGTGGATCTTTTTGCAAGAGCAGGGCGGCTGGCTGAAGCTAAAATTGTGATTGACAAGATGCCAATGGAACCAAGTCAATCCATATGGGGATCAGTTGTGGGTGCTTGTAGAGCTCATGGAAACATGGAACTAGCAGAGATAGCTTTGAGAGAGTTGCTAAAGTCAGAACCTAACGAATCAGGCGGATATATTTTATTATCAAACATATATGCTACTTGGGGAAGATGGAGCTGTTCAGACAAGATAAGGGAACTCATGGAAAGCAGGGGAGTAAAGAAGACAGCTGGTTGCAGCAGTGTAGTTGTTGATGGAGTTTTTCATGATTTTGTAGCAGTGGATAAGCAGCATCCGAGATGGGAGGATATTCAGTCCATATTGAATTGTCTAAAAAGTGAAATGAAGTCCACTGCTGATTTTTCATTCAACTTTTTGCACACGCTGCTAGACCCATGTTGATTTCTGTTTATGTTTGAAGCTTCCTCTTTG
The DNA here is from genome assembly GCF_018687715.1 of Carya illinoinensis. NCBI lineage: Eukaryota > Viridiplantae > Streptophyta > Magnoliopsida > Fagales > Juglandaceae > Carya > Carya illinoinensis. The sequence continues at coordinate 11,891,921 of NC_056758.1, forward strand.
ACAATGGTGATGCATAGATTTCTAATTTGCTGGTCACGTGAAATTAAAATTCTCGGAAGATATCCTTTGGTAGATTTTCTCCCTCGGAACTACATCTTCAGGAAATTACCTGGTGGATTCTTGTTTAATGAGCAATTTCCCAAGCATAACGAGGCTACTGTTAAATCCTATCATCACGAGCTAGGCTGAGAATATAAGGAGCTCAGAAGTCAGAACTAAGGACTGCTTCAAGCTGTCAAGAATTCCATGGCACATAGAAGTGCTGTCTCTGCTGACTGCCAGGAGCAGGTATCATCCCCATATGATATTACAGGGATGCATTCTTTTTCTAAACAGGCTAGCTCCTAGTCCAGTTCCCACCCAACGCTTCTTCCCGCAGCATTTCTACTTTGACCGGCATTTCCTCCGTTTCTGTAGACCCTCTTGATTTAAAGGTATTTGCGGCCTTAGCAAAACGAAGATCTAATCACTAAGCTAACAAAGGATGCTAAATTGCGTGGATGAACAGCTATTGTACTTTGATTTGTTTTCCATATAGAATCTATATTCCAGAAATGAAAGTATCCTGAAATGATTTGGCACTTTAGAATGTTAGGAAAAGGTATAGAGCAAGTTCACACTAGGGGTGTACAAGAAACCAGCGAACCGACCTCCACCGACCCAGAAGCCGGAACCGGCGAAGAACCGGTCGGCTAGCGGTAGAAATAAATAGAAACCGATCACGGTCGGTTCGGTCCCGGTTCGCCCACACAGAAAACCGGTAAACCGACCGACCGTATATAGATTTTCTGTAAATATATATCTTATATAAAAACGACGCCGTTTCATAAATGAGTAACAAAAAAAATAAGTGGGATGATTCCGTTTGGTTGGGAACGGGTTAGGGTTATTACCCTTCCCGTTCCTAGTTCCCCCCTTCCCTCTCCCTATTTTCTTCTGCCGCCCCTCCGATTCTCTCTCTCTCTCTCTCTCTCTCTCTCTCTCTCTCTCTCTCTCTCTCTCTCTCTCTCCGAGTCTCTCACTCCGTGACGGTCTTCGTTGAACGGCGCCACAGAGCTGAATCGGTGAATCGCCGCAGTATAATAGTATTCTTCACTCCGTGACTCTCTCGCAAGCCGGTCTCTGTGAGTATTCTTCATTTCTTCTTACTTCTTAGTGTATAGTGTATACTATATATTATAATTTATATAATCTGTTATATATATAATTATAAATTTTAATCTGTTATATATATTACATATATAATCTATTATATGCTTAGCATAAATCGTATAATGTAATAATGTGTATATATATTGAATCTGTTATAATGCGTATAATGTGTATATATATAATGTACATAAATATAATCTGTTTTATATATATATATACTTTGTTATATATTAACTTATATAATCTGTTGTGTAATGTGTATATATATAATTATTAATTTGTTAATATATAATATGTTAGGGCTTGTTAATTATTTATATAAATTAAGAGAAGATGAGTGAACAACTTAGATTAGAGTCTTAGACTTGTGATGTTTGTCATGTTGCAAACTAGCTGCTGGGATATTTTGTGTTATGTTTGCCAATTTTCAAATTTGTGATGTTGTATAACATTTATATTTTGTTTTATAATTTAGATGGATTCTTCTTCGTCTCCTATTGATGTTGATACAAATGAAACTCAACCAACCATTAATTTGGAAGAAGATGTGAGAGAGACCAATGTTTCAAAACCCTCTAGTGCCCCTACTAGTAGTACTTGTCCATTATCTAAGAAACGGAAAGGGACGGACAAGTCGATTGTATGGGATCATTTTACGAAGGTGGATGGTTGTCCTGTAGATGATCCAAAAGCTAAATGTAATTATTGTGACAAGATGTATGCTTGCCACTCAAAGAGGAACGGAACTTCAACGATGCAAAATCATTTACCTTTATGTCGTAAAAATCTTCATAAACGTGAACCTTTGGATAGGTATTAAAAAACATTGACAGGTGAGGCATCACCTGAGGAGGGGGTTGGAAAGAATGATGGTAGTACATTAAGGACTCTTATAACCCACAAATTTAGTGAAGAGATTGCCAGGTTGGCTATTGCAAAAATGATAATTGTTGATGAAATGCCATTTAGGGTTGTTGAAGGACAGGGATTTAGAAAATTTGCTTGGTCTCTTGAATCCCGGTTTAAAGTTCTATGTCGTGTCATAGTTACAAGAGATTGTATGAAGTTGTATGAAGTAGAAAAGGGAAAACTTAAAAAAGTGTTTAGAGATGGTGGCATGGATAATGTGGAGAGCTTTGTAGTAGAATCGGGTAATGTTTTCAAATTTTCATTGTAATTTAATTTTGCATATTTTTCGTCATATGAATTCACTAACATTTGATATTTTATTCTTATAGAGCTGACCGCACAATCGAATGTGACAAGTATTGATGATTGAAGATTGAAAGCTTGAAGCAATAATGAGTGAACTTGAAGATCGATATTCTTAATTTTTTGCATTGTTGCTATGTTTAAGTCTTTAAGACAATTTGTTTTCATTTATTTATGTTATTTTTTTACTTGCATTTTTGCTATGCTTAAAACAACTTGGCTTGTTTTTCAAATTTGTAATATGTAATATTAAATATCTAGTGAAGTTGTTTTTATTTATTTTTAATTATGTAGTAAGTAATATAGTAATTAGTTAGTTAATATGATGAATGCTTTGGTTATTTATTATTTTTATTTATTTATAATATGAATTATGATGAATGATGAATTTACAAGATCTTAGATGATGAATTGAATTATTAGTTAAAAACAAAAAATTAAAAAGATGTTGGATGATGAATTCAGGAAAAATATATCTATATATAAAAAAAAAAAAGCCCAAACATATTGGATAAAAGGTCTAAAACTGGGCCCAAAACCCACGGCCCAAACAGGCGAACCGACCGGAACTGGCCGGCAAAGGAACCGGTCGGTTTTCTCCCCCAGCACAGTCGGTTTTCACCCCTAGTTCACACCTTGCAATAGAGCACAATGATACTAAGGAGGATAAAAATTAGATTTGGCAGCATAACTATACAACATCAATGCCAAGAAACGTAAAGGCATCAACAACAATAAACTCTAGTATTCTGTATACTGCAAAATGTCCTCAAAGTTGCATTCAGAGGCTCGTTGTTGTCGAATAGCTTTCAGAGAAAATGAGCATTTTTTTTTTCCTTTATTTTCCTTTTTCTTTTGAGGGTATGCAAGTCTCTAGTCAAGAAGATGAGCATCTTGCCAGTGTACGTTGGGGGCTTACAACTCCAACAGAACATATTTTCTTTAGAGTTGGTAGCTTATGGTCATATGTGAACTGTACTAGAAAACCAATACACGAATTTTCAAATACAACTTACACCCTAATTTATCGGATGATCTAGGTCCAAAAATATCGTCTAGCCTATTAGAGATCTAAGTCATCTAATTAATTCTGCTCCATATTGACTGTCCATCTCTCCAAAAGCTCTGAACATTTATCATTCGAGCTTCTTATATCATCTATTACCAGGGTCCTCTTCCCCCATGACTGCAAGTTTCACTGTTTCTCCAATTCGCATAAACTGAGAGAAAATTTTAGAAGTTGTCGCAAACCAACACATCCCCAAAAGTTTCACTGCCAAATGCCAATTGTCGAGAATCATATGTTGCTAGTGAAAGTGACCGAAATAGTTACGTTGTCCCAGAGCTTGCTGTAAACCCACCACCATCCCTTAAACCTTGAAGGCACAAATGCAGTGTTCTTTGCACACCATCTGCTACTAATCTCAATCTTCCTTGACTCACATCTGCTGGCGAAGATCCATTAACCTCCACAGCTCGAGCAACCCTCTGTTTACATTTCTCCCAGTCATCAACACGAAACCAACAAGCTTGACCCCCATGGCTTCCTTCCACATCAAGGAAAGATACGCTAGGGTTTTCCCCAAATAAATATCTGAGCCTCACAGAAACAGAGTAGGGCAACCAATCGGCACCTCCAGCAGCATATTTATGTGGGTATGTGTGTGGGATCTAGAACAACAGTTAGTGCAAAATCAACAGAGTTATGGGGCCAATCATAATGGATATTGCTTTTGGCCTCAAATGAATTCTCGGAGCTATTCTCTTTATTCAACCCAGTATGATTTTCAAGACATAATTCAATACGTGGTTTCTGTGCAGGAGCTATGTCTCCACCCTGTGCCTAATGTCTCCACCCTGTGCCAGGGCTAATCCTTTATTCCATGCTATTAGTTTCAAGAATTCTCTAAGAATAGATCAGATGGGTAAGGTGAGAAGAGTAATGAATGAAGCAACACGTGAAGCATCATAGGGCTCTGATGCAACGCGGGGACTGAAGTAATCGCATATCTCACTTATTTCAAAATGAGCTAGTTCCTCTTGGGCCATTGAGTTTTGCTGCTGCTGCTACTGTTGATGGAAGCGTTTCACACTAAGGACTTGAAGAAGAAGTTGAACTCTGTGGACATTTACAGCAAATACATAGCCGCTGCGGAAAGACATGAAATCAGATCCAGCAACCCTGCAACTTGAGAACTAATTAAAGGCAAGGAAATAGTGAATATCCTCAAGGTAATCTATATTGAAGCAGCACTGGGATGCTTCTTCTATACAATGTAAGAAACAAACTCATGAGAACACAAGCATTTAAAAACTTTAGGCAATCTATAAGCATAATACCTCAAATTGCCAACAGTTAAAGTTAAGTGTGGATGGCAAGGTCCAAGCAATGAATTCAAAAAGAGCTAAAAGGGTGAGATGAACTACAATTATGCATTAGAGGGCCATAAAAAATTATATATGCTTTAAGTTGAGAATTCAAAAAATCTGAGTGGATCAAGTACCTCAATACTGATGGGTGAGTAGCATAAATCAAAATCGATCCAAAAGTTTTATATCCATACTCAGGAAAATGAACAGATATATAGAACTCAATGGCATTTGTGAGGAGAAAGCAAGAACCAGATGATCCAAAGTCTTATTACATGTCCAAGACAGCCCACATCCAGATCAACAAACACATTATCCACGTCTCAAAACTTCAGGAACCTCATCCCTGAAGATTTAACATTCATCCATTTGCTTTTCATATTCCAATTCTGGTACAACCATTATTGTTCTGAGATAAAATCCCACTATGAGATTTCCACTAGTTTCTACATGCACATCTTTGATTTGATTTGGATTTATCATTGATCATAATCTAAATAAATTAAGTATTATGAAAGTTATAGAGCATACCACCAAAGATTGTGTGCACTATTCTATGAATAACATGAGAGACAACCAAAATCTTGAAAAAAAAGGAAGTTTCAAAGATGTGAACAATAGAAACAGTCTACCAGAAGACTCATTTGAACTCTTACCCTACAAAGAAGCGCAAGGCGGGCTACTCCAGATTCAAAAGTGCACCTTCGTTGTCTTTCAAAATTGATCCTAGGATCTCTTTCAAAAGATGAGGCAGCTGGGCAAAAAGCCATAGCACTCCAAGGTACTTGAGAATACCTCTTACAACCTTCTTAAGGGCAACAAGAGGAACCCAGCCACCTCCATAACCGCCATCATCCCCAAGACCAATAATAGTAGTATTTAGTTCTCCTCTCACATGTGCTGGGGCACTTGTGCCTGGGGATCTATGAAAAGCCACTCCAGAGCCCACAACAACTAAACTTGAAGATCCTGAAAGAGCATTTCCCACATGGTTCAAACCAGCTATTTGATTTTCTTGGCCTCGCAGTTGCTGCTAAACTAAGGAGGTTAACTCTGTTTCCATTGGCAGCAGACAATTGAAAACCTGAACTTGGGTTTTGAATTTTTGGATTTTCAAGTCCACCCACCAGCTGTTGGCCAATGGTGAAATTAAGATCTAATCCATTTAGATCTTGAGCAACATGCTCCATGATAAAAAGATGAAACTGTGGACATGGTAATGACCCTCCAATTGAAGAGCCTCCCTTTGGTGGAGTCGCTGGCTGCAACCATACCTAATCTCTTGCAAAGCAGCACGTGTCAACTGTAAAGTTTTTGCGATATATGATTTGTATCCAGTATGGACTACGCAACACAACAGAGACATCAATGGGCAACAATGAGCTTTGGACAATGCCAGGGCCACCACGACCAGCGGCAGCTAACATTGCAGCTCCATGAAGGCCCTGATTGGCAAGGTTGCTTGTAACAGAAGATGCAGCTGGGTTCCCTACAAGAACAAAACCAGCCTGACTGACATTCATGGCTGAATTGCCAGGCAAGAGACCCAGAGATGATGTCAAGTACCTTGCCTGTTTTGGGATAGAAGACATAGCTGCTATGACCCCAGGGACCCCTGGAACAGGACCCGCACGTGCAGGTCGAGTTGCAGCTGCAACAGCATGCAAGGGCCCTGCAGTCAGACGAATACAATCCAGAAGGGATGCAACTTCAGCCCCATTTATAAAATCTTCAAGCAACTGTACAGACAGAAGAGACTCAATGTATAAATGCATGTTAAAATTAATTTTTAGGGGGAGGGGGTGGAACGGGAAGCGCCAACAGCTAGATTCTAAAGTAATTTTTTTTTTTCCAGTCACAATCATAAAAATTAGAAAATTAGGATTTTTTTCCCTTTTTATGCTTGAGCTTCTGTTAAACATTTTGACATTAATCTAAGCTGTCTGAAATTATCTTCCCTCAGTTATTTAAAAGCTTTCAATGGTAGGATACCACAACCATAATCAATATTACATTTACAGTTCTACGCAAAACCACTGGTAGATACAATTAAAAATATCTGAAATTCCACGAGAAAATGTTTGTATATTTGTTGATCAAGACATTTTACAGAATAGTAACGCTCGCCCTAAGTTAAGCGACAACTTTTTGATTTGTAATATTTGAAGGGAAGTGTAGAAAAAAATATCATAAAGAAAGCACCAACATATGATACAACAGAGAACAGACTAGGCCAGATATAGGACATGAAAGATAGTGTAATGCCAGCATATAAGAGGCAAAAATTCAACTAAAGATCCTAATTAAATTCCCCAAAGATGAGGCAATGGAAATTTAAAAAGGTTTATAAAGACCCCAAGCCCCACCCTCGCCCCCTCCAAAAAAAAAAGAAAAAAAAAGTGGTTGTACAGGAACAAAACAACATCATTGAATAAAGTTGAATAAACCTTTGTGTGCGGCCAAAGTTGGTCAAGAGAGACATGCATTGTGCAACCCTCTTTACTTGATTCCCACTCAACAACAAAGCGGGCTAAGACCCCTGAACCAAAACTAAACCACAAGCTCATTAATCCAACGGCCTCAATTCTAAATGCCCGTCTCATCTGCTCTGATAACTTATCAGCGGTCCCAGGAACACCTCTGATTCCAGTTGGTGCTTTAACATTAGAATTTGTACAACACTCTTCTAGCTTCTCATCTGCTCGTACTCCAAGCAGCTTCTGCATGCCAAGGGCAAACAGTCTTGCATTGGAGAGCCTTTGGATATCAGCCACTAGTTTCTTTATACTATTAGCCTTAACAGATCGATAACTCAGAACAACACCATCTGGATCATATCGAATATGAGAATCTATATCAGATGTATTGGCTATGCGAATGCCAGAACCCCATGGTGTACTACTGCTTCCTTTTTGAAGGTCCCATAAATCCATGAAGTGCTGATCATTAATTTTCACATCCCAATACATGCTTCCTAGTCTGCCAAGCCGCAAGCATATGTGTTGTCACAAATCTCCTCTAGCAAATGGAAGCCGGAACCATATACTTGAGGATGCATTTCTTAACCCTACTTCAACATATGGGATATGTAATGCCTCCATCTGGCTAGTTAATCTGGTGTGCTTGATGCAGAGTGAACAGTGTCTAAGCAGATAAAGAAGAGCTGAAATATAAATGCCGGAAGGTGCATTAACTTTATTTGCTTCAACTATAAGCTTCCCATAACTATATCTTTCAGTTTTAGTCACCATCTTTGTTGATATGGGTGCTTGTGCTGAAGGCTATAGAGCAGAAACAGATTCTGTGATTTTCCTTTTCTTACAAAATCCTGAAGCTGCCTCTAGACCTTAAAGCGATGGGATCAAACTCAAAATATTTGAATCTGTACAGTCTCAGGGATTTCTATCATGCTTGGGAACAAGATCTTGACTAGGACTTTGAATTGCAGATTCTGGTGGATGGGCTGAAAAGAGTCCAATTTCAAGTAAAATATTGATATCTAAAAAACAGAATTGAACTCAAAATGAAAGAAGGCATATATCCCATTTCATATGGAGAAAGAATCTTACATACGGGAGTAGTGGTACATGAGCTCGATCCAGCAACTCTGTGAAATCCAGCAAAAGGCCTGGAAGGGGAACTTTGAAGTCCATTAGTTTTTACACCTGGTACAGTGATTTGAGGGGAAGTGGTTTGCGGATGAGATAACAATAAAGCTGAACAGCTCCCATATGTATCCTTTGAATTATCACTTATCAATCTGGGTTGATCATCATCCATTGTGGTACATGAACCAACCTCAATCAAATGTCCAGATCTAAGAGATGCCAAATCCTGCTCAGATTTAGAGGCTGATAGTTTTTCCATAGTTGTGCTCCTTCTTGTACCAGAAGAGAGCGAACCGACTGATTTGGATAGTTAAGGACCCTTCAAATTGCTCGAGGAATGCAAAGAACCAATATAATGGGTGTCCATACTAGAAACTTTTGCAACGTTATTTATCTGTGATATCTGCATACCTGTGTCCCACTTAGGAGAGGGGGTTGCAGCCTTCATGGCATAAAGATTCATTGGAGGAGATCCAAAATAAGAAGCAGGGGATGTACTATATGAAGAGATATTTTTAACAGAGAATATAATTGTGGATGGCCCTTTCTCATGTCCAAAAACTTCATCAACAACAGATGAAAAACAACGAGGACATCCTGATAACTGCATTGAACTCTCAAGGCCAATTTCCGGAAGAATCCCTTGTTCAGAACCACCGTTAGAACCTGCAGCACTAGGCATAAAGGAAAGCAACTTTCCCCAGTTAAGTAGGCTCATATTCATTTCATCCTCAAGAATCTGCATTTGGCCAATGTCTATTTTTTTACATGCATCACATGGTTTAGGTTGTTAGAAGAATGGGCTTTTCCAGATGGATCTGACTGAGTCTCTAACAATTTGAACAGGGGTTTAAACTCCTTATCAAGTAGCATCAGCAGAAAATATGAGCTCCCACAGTCTGGAAACCCCATCAGCAACATTGATGAACCATGGGTACTTTAACTGCAGCAAAACCATGATCATACACCTGCAAAAACCAAAAGTTGCTGCCTTGAGGACACTAACTGAAGCCACGCGTTTGAATACCAATCGCTAGTCTAAAATCAAACGATATTAATTTTTCTTCTCCAAAAGGAAAGTAATGAGAACAACTATTTACCTCAAGGCCTAAAAACCAAGGTTTTAAAAACCGTTCCGTTCCGGCCGGAATGGCCGGAATTTTTCGTGCCGGAACAGTGACCGGAACCGGATAGGTGTCTATTCCGTTCCGGGTCAAATTCCGGCCGTTCCGGTCAATTCCGGCTGGAATTCCGGTATTCCGGCCGGAATAGTAATTCCGGTCCAAAAAAAAAAAAAAACTCTCTTGTAAATAAGTTGAAAAATAATGAATAAAATTGTACTTTTAGAATTCAAATACCTCTTTCCGTGCACTAGAAATATTGTTACTTTTAATAATCTGTCTATTCTTAAATTTTTTTCCTTTATTTTTGTGTCTTAACTCAAGTTTATGATTTTTTTCAATATATATTCATTTTATAAATCTTTAATTCTTCTATATATATACACATATACATATCACACACTTATATATATATATATATGTATTTATTTGATTAATTGTTAGTTTATATATACATATAAATATTTATATATAATATATAATTAATCCCGAAACGGTACACCGAAACGTACCGGTACCAAAATATTCCGTTCCAGTGTCTCGACCGGAATGGTCTCCGGAACGGATTTTAAAACTTTGCTAAAAACCTGCCAATAGAGGCAAATAAATGCAGGATGCTTTTGCTTCTTAAGCTCATAAAAACCTCGCCTGCAGTCATGCTTCCTTGATTCAAAGTTTCTTCACAATCTAACAATACTGAAGGTTCAAGAATATTCTGGAATGACTGAAGGAGAAAGCAACCATTCGTGCATGTCAGAAATCTTAGATATTCTGCAGAAAGTTTAAAGATTTTCCTAGAACACAACTTGGCAGAATAGATAAGGGCCCATTTCGTTCATCTTTGTTTCTTCTTTTCCCTTCTCCTTTTATGAAACATATAAGCTTTTTGGAAGGTATAGATCTATTCAATTTAATTTTTTAAAAAGCAACAACTCATTATTAAGAAAAAACACAAAAGGTGCAGCCCAAGTACACAGGAAAGGCATGTAGATTAGCCCATTAATGTCTATTTAAGCAGTCCAACATAAAAGGGAATTGATAAAAAAAAAGAAGTTTTGAGCTCCTCCAATGTCCTCTTGAGATCCTCAAAAGATTTTGTCATTCATGTCTATTCAATACCATCATGCAAGCATGTATAATGAGAGAGATGATTGAATACAGTAGATTGAACAAATTCTTTAAGGATCCATGCACAAACTGGAGATTCCCAGAAAACTTTACATTCAACGTGTCATTTAAAACTGACTCTTCTAAAAAGCGTTTACTATGTTTCCAAAAACCAAATAAATCTCTAAATAAAATTTCAGAAACTTCTATTCCGTAATGCCTATTGAAATCAATTTTAGCTGCAAGAACAGTTTTACTTTACTTTCTCAATCAAGTAAACATAGTCATTTTTAAGTTACTGACCAATTAGCCCCAAATTATATTTATGGTATATCAACTTTGAATTTGAAACATGCCAAAAAACATAAGATCATGTATAGTCGTTGCACCGATAAAGGAAGATACCTTATATTAATTCCAAGGGTAAAAAATGATGAACCATAACCACGAACACGTAATACTTCCTGCCCCTCTTATTCCTTGCTGTCAGAGTTCTTATCATTCTGCAGACAGAAATTCTTTCAAGCAGGTTGAAGTTCATGAGCTTCATCCCAAACAAAGAAAGGAAAGTCATAAGCACCAGAAAAAAAATGCATGAAAAAACAGTAATAGGCTTCTGATGAATATAGATAAAGTAAAAAAAGAAAAAAAAAAAAAAAAAAAGAACAAGAAGAAGAGGATCCATAATGAAATTTTCATGGTAAGAAATATCTTCTGCGAACATACAACAGAATAAGAATGCCAATTTATGTAAAGTTCTATCAGGCAACACCACATATACATTACCAACAAGTGAAAAATATCAACATATATAAACAATTCAAGGAACTAACCCTTTTATAGTCAACATCAGGTTCATCCAAGTTTGACTGCACACTTTTCCCCAGCTCTTTCTGAATTTCAAGCGAACGAGTATATCTGTTACAACATATAACTCTTAGCAGCAACTTCTCAACGTCAATATAACTTTGATTTAGATAAAACTCTGCCTCCTTCGCAGTTAATGGATCTATGACAAATGTATTATGAAGACATTTTATGTGCAGATTGTGTCCTGGTTCAATTTTAATAAATGGGCATGATTTTGATTCAGATGGTCCGGAGGTCTTATTGAAATCTAACCAGTATAAAACTTTTAGCGCTGGTGTTCGTAGACCAGACAAATCAGATTCTCCATCTGGATTCAGTTGCGTAGAACTAGCACTACCTCCATGACTGATACTACCATCAGATACGAGCTCAAATCGGATTGTGTCTTTCCATCTTCCTTGTCGAAGGGCTTTCTCTTGCCTTATGACAGTGTCCATGATAAGTGCAATGCAAAGCTCATGGATAACTGTGTAATGTCATGAATGGGTTTTCTGCTGCAGCCATTCTCCGCTCTAAATCATCTCCAAGAACGTGCCGTTGGGATTCTTCCAACTTCACAAGTCCACTTCTCTCTCCAACAAGTAGCTCCAAATTTAAAATCCTCCACATAGATAGGTGTCCTCGATAACCAAGAGTAACTAAAACTTTAAATTCCCCATCCACACATAGCAGTGCAGTGCCATTGGAACCTTTTACCTCAGAAATTTCTTTCGGCAGTGAAGCTTCAAGTAACTTAGACTGTACAAGCATGTCCAACTTTTTCAAAGCTGGCTTTTGCTCATCCTCAGATAATGTGCTCTGAATACCCACATTTTCTACACACTTTGGAAAATGTTGGTAACTTCCAGTAAGAAGCACTTCTATAGCAGATGGCACATCATGGGCAGGAGCACGAGCTTGTTGTAACCCCTCATGCATGAAAAACAATGAATCTGCAGCTTGTGTGAAACATGTATCATGGCTAGATAGAGTGGATCCTAGCTGCTGAGAGTACTGTATCAAAGGGACCTGCAGAATTAAGCCAGAAAATAAGATGTACTTTAAAATTGTTTGGCACAGGGTTTTTAATTTTTTCTACTTCCATGGAAAAAAAAACACGGGAGAAGATGAAAGTTTCAGAACTAAAATTAGAGGAAAACATGTGTTTGAAACTCCGTGAAAATTTTTCCCTTTGTTCCAAACGTTCGACAACTAAACCTATGACTAATTTGAGAATATGTTGATGAGTTAAAAAGAAAAATAATTTTCATATTTTATTTCCTTTTTCTATTTTTTGAACAACCAACAGTTTGTAACTTCTGATAAGTATATTGAGTTCAGATTGGAAAGTGTACAATTAGGTTGTTGAATTTGACTAAAAAGTTCAGATATAAGTTTCCTTTCCAAACTAATTGGCCACCCAGACAAAACCACACAAATTGTCTTGGTACAAAACAACAAAATGAAACCAAAATTCACACTTCCAGTTAAATTCAATTAGAAACACCCAAAAGCACATACTTACTGCTATGCATTTAATAAAAAAAACCTAAATTCACAAAGCTTATTCTGAGCAAATATTATATCTGAAACCAAATTCTTTGGAGTCTAATTTCACGTTCATACTGAGTCAAAGCCAAATTTTTTTCATTGGCATCGGGTATCTGGTAACAACTGAGTCGAAGCCCACTAAATCCTCCGCATTGTTTCTTTTAAGTAGTTTGGCAAGCAAGAAAAACACGAAATCCAATTAACCCACCCGATTTCACATATTTTGTAGAAATATTTTCTATTAGTAAAAGAGTTCTCAATTTCACATATTTTGTAGAAATTTTTATTAACAGCTAAAGAATTCTTAATTCCAAATATTTTGTAGTGTTGTCCAGATGACTAACACAAGAGGAGGGTAAATTGAGTTATATTTAAAAGTTAAAAATTATAAATCAAATACACAATATAAAATATAAACAAAATATGAAATATCAATAAATATAAAAAGTAAGGGTAAGAGAGAAACAAACTCAGTATGTTAACTAGATTTGGTCTTAGTGCTTATGTCCTTACCTCAAGCTATTCATTGAGAATCTCCAAATTTACTATTCAACTTCTTTAAGGTGGAGATAAAAATCTATTACGCTTTTGAACAATACCGCTATAAAAGATCCGTGTAGAACACCATTTACACTTGCAATCACCTTACACGTGGTGATTCAACTATTCCCTATGTAGAACACTTTCTACATGCACAAGGGTTATACAAACCCTTTTACTGATACAAGAGCTGATAGTGGGTAGATTATCAGAGAACACTCCTTAATGAGTGAAAAAAGAATAATACAGCGCAAACTATATCTCTCAAAATGAATAAGGGTTAAGACTCAATACTTATAAAAGAGAGAATGAAAACTTTGAATGAATATTGTATGCTATTGGTGTTGTAAATGTGAAGCTCTCAATGATCTATTTCTAGGCATATGAGACATCATATTCAAATTTAAAAAGATTCATATGTCAAAGACAACATCATTCACTTTTCAAAAATTTCAAACCTAATTTTTTTACTTTTTACATGTGACAAAAGGAGTACCATTTACTTTTCAAAATTTTCAAACAAAATCATTTACCTTTTGTATAAGTCAAAAATAGCATCAATTACTTTCGAAAATATTCAAATAAAGCATGCACATATGAAAAATGACAATTAATTATCTTTAATATTTTTAAAATTTTTCAAACAAAATCATATACTTTTTGCATAAGTCAAAAAGCGCATCAATCACTTTTGAAAATATTCAAATAAAGCATACACATGTGAAAGATGACAATTAATCATCTTTCAAAATTTTCAAAATATTCATACATATGTGGAAAATATATTTTAATATTTTATTATAAAATTTTTAATTTTGAACCTTAATCCTGATTTCAAAAATTTAAGAGATTTATAATGTTACTCTACAAGCTTTAATATGAACTTGTTCCTTTTTTTATCATGGTTGGTTCCTTGATATGCTTGACTTCATTGTATAAATAATTTGAGTTTGAGACTCATTTATTCTTTGAATTCATTTGTTATCATCAAAATCAATGTGTAGATATATAATTACACGAAAGTTAAAACATTGGCTTCAACAATCTCCACTTTTTTTATGATGACAAATAATTGATAGAACCTGAAATTTGTATTAATACTTAAGCTCCCCCTGAGAATGTGCGTTAGTTTTTCAAGTAAAAGTATAAATATAATTTCAAGTATATATAACAAGTTTAGCAATTCAAAAAATGTTAATATTCTAGTTTAAAACTTATCTCCATTTTGGCATCACTAAAAATGATCCGTAGTAAGTAAATGGACTGCAGAAAAAATGGTGTGTTAGAAAAAAAACTGTAAATAGTTGAAAAATTAGAACCGCTCGTGACTTGACAAGTGTTGCAAAGCCTTGAGGCCAAAATCTATGAATTTAGTGTGGTTAGAGATTTAAAAAAATCGTCTGATTTTGTTGACAAACAGAATTGAGAGCTCTGAGTTTCTATAAAAAAAATTCATTTTCATCCATCGGATATTAAAAAAAATCATATTGCTCCTTGACCTGAGTTCTGTTTTTCCATAACGACAGTATGCCCGAGCAATTCTTTATAAAACCAGTATTAAAATTCATCTAATTCGTATCGAATCTTATTCTCATCTATATAACTCATCTGCATTCTTTCAACATCCTCACTTTAAGTTTTCAATTCTTTTCTTAATGACTCATTCTTCTAACATTCCTTTAGATCCATCCATGAGGTATTCTACACCTCAATCTCATGTCTTTTATGCAGCTGTCATTGGTGCCATGTTGCAACAAAAAAATAAAAATTTGGCTAACAATTCAGACTCCGATGCTATCTACGACTTTGTGAGCCTCGAGACTCGCTACCACTCCTCTATAGTTGCTTTTTTCCAATGACTACAAATTAGAAACCATGAGATTGAAAAGCTTAAAGAACAAATTGTTGTACTTTAACGAATTGTTCAAGAGTCTCACACAAGGGAAAGAATCTTTCGGCAAAAGAATAAACAGTTGAAAACCCTATTAGATTCTTCATTCCGTTTGTCAGTTCTCATGGATAGAGATGACATGATATTGTACGAAGAGAATGAGCGTCTCAAACATGAGACTAAGAACCTTAAGTTTATGTAAAAGTATTTATAAGCATTTTCTCTCTATTTTTATTGACTCTGGTTTATTTTTTAAGAGACATTCATCGCATGAATCATACCTATTTTTCTTCTAATCATGCATAGTCTAACTTCTGGCAAAGTTTTTGTAAAAATATCTGTTAAATGATCTTGTG
Organism: Carya illinoinensis; assembly: GCF_018687715.1. Taxonomy (NCBI): domain Eukaryota; kingdom Viridiplantae; phylum Streptophyta; class Magnoliopsida; order Fagales; family Juglandaceae; genus Carya; species Carya illinoinensis. Next base: position 11,907,678 of record NC_056758.1, read on the forward strand.
TGTTTGTAAACTCTAGTATTATATCACATTTTTGCACATAATTTCAAAAAAAATGATATCTAATTTCAATATTTTTAGTTCTAGAATGTTGTATTGGGTTCTTTGAAAGACTTATAGCACTTGTATTATCACATTTGATTAAAATGTGATTATACATGAATTTAAAATATTCAAGTTATTGATTTATGTAAAAAACTTGAGCACAACAGCTACCCACAACAACATATTCTACCTCAGCAGTAGATAGTGCAACAAAATTTTACTTTTTACTAAATCAGAAAACTAGTGCATGACCTAAGAAATGACATGCTCCACTAGTGCTTTTTCGATCAATTTTACAACCAGTATAATCTGCATCTGTGAAGTTGATTAGATCGAAAGATATGTACTTAAGGTACCATAATCCTAAGTCAATTGTACCACTATGATATCTAAAAATGTGCTTAATTACAATCAAATGAGATTCTTTTGGAGACGATTGAAAGCGTTAACATAAGCGCATACTGAACATAATATTTGGTCTACTGGCTGTCAAATATAATAAGCTACCAATCATACCTCGATATATCTTCGAGTCAACTGACTTAGTGGTTTCATCTTCATCAAGTTTAGTGAATGGGCTCATTGGTGTTCCAATTCTTTAGCACCTTCCATCCCAAACTTCTTGAGTAATTCCTTGATATATTTTGACTGATTGATGAATGTTCTATTTTTTGCTTACTTGACTTGCAATCCGAGAAAGAAAGTAAGTTCCCCCATCATGCTCATTTCAAATTCTTCCTGCATAGTCTTAGCAAAAACTTAGTACATATTTTCATTAGTAGCACTAAATATTATATCATCAACATAAATCTGAATCAAAAGAATATCATCATTTTCATGTTTAATGAAAAGAATTGTGTCGATTTTTCCTCTTAAAAAACCTTTTTCAATCAAGAAACCATTGAGTCTCTTGTACAAAGCTCTAGAAGCTTATTTGAGCTGTTTATATAGTACTTTTGTGAGTTTGAAAAAATGATTTTGATCAATATGATTTTCAAAACCTAGAGGTTGCTTAACATATACTCTTCATTTATAAAACCATTTAAGAAAGCACTTTTAACATCCATTTGAAAAAGTTTGAAATCTTTATAACAAGCATATGCAAGTAGCATTAGAATAGCTTCTAATTTTGCGGTTGGTGCATATGTCTCATTATAATCAATTTATTCTTCTTGATTGAAATCTTGGACTACAAGTTGAGCCTTATTTGTAGTAATAACTCTGGACTCATCTTTCTTATTTCTAAAAATCCATTTTGTTCCAATAATAGTATAATTTTTGGGATTAAGAATAAGTGTTTAAATATCATTTCTTTCAAATTGATTCAGCTCTTCTTACATAACTAAAATCCAAGATTCATCAAGAAGTAATTAATCAATATTTTTGGATTCAATCTGAGATAGAAAAGTAGTATGATTGCAAATATTTCCAAGAGATGACCAAGTACTTACGTCTCGTGAAGGTCCTCCCAAAATTTATTTCACTGGATAATCTTTCACAAATTTTTACTGTTTGGTTGCATCTTGTATTAAATTTTGATGATCTTTCCTGATGTCTCAATGTTGGACTTCCTCTATTGTGTTCTCTTTGTTGAGATTGAGACTTTCCGTATTATTTATACCTCATGTTTTCTCATCAATAGATTTCTTAGAAAGTATAGAATTAGATTCATTAAATACTATATGCATAGATTCTTATACAGTCAAAGCCTTTTTATTGAATATTGTATAAGTTTTACTATTAGTAGAATACTCTATAAATATACATTCATTATATTTTGTGTAAAACTTGCCTAAATTATCTCTGTCATTCAAATAAAACATTTGCATTCAAATATATGAAAGTAACTAATGTTGAGTTTTTTCTCATTCCAAAACTCATAGGGGGTTTTATCTAATTTAGACATTAGCATAATTCTATTTATAACATAGCATGCAGTACTTACCGCTTCGGCTAAAAAATAACTGGGCAAGTTGTTCTCATTGAGTATTATTTTTACAATCTCTTGAAGAGATCTATTTTCCACTTTACTACCCCATTTTGTTAAGGAGTTCGAGGAGTAGAAAAATTATGCACAAAACTATTTTCATCACAAAAAGTTTCAATATTTTTATTAACAAACTATTTTCCCCTATCACTTTAGATACTTAAAATAGTATAACCATTTTCATTTTGAATTCTCTTGCATAACTTGATAAAAGTATTATGTGAATTATCTTTATGAGCAAGAAAGATGACCCAAGTATATCTAGAGAAATCATCAATAATAACAAATACATAATATTTTCTTCCAAAACTTGCAACTCTATTTGGTCCAAAAAGATCCATGTGTATCAGTTGCAGTGGTTTAGTAGTGGAAATATATTTTTTGGTTTTAAAAAAAGTTTTTGTTTGCTTACCAAATTAGCATGCATCACAAATTTTGTGTTTAAGAAAATTTGTCTGTGGTAAACCTCTCACAAGATCATTTTTTAAAATTTTGAAAATAAGTTCTATCTTGGCATGACTTAGTCTTCTATGCCATAACCAACTAGTTTCATTTTGAGCTGAAAAACAAATAGCATCTTGTGAGGCAATTTTTTCAAAATCGATTGTATGAACATGTTGCTTCTAAAAGTAATAAAACAAACATTGCAATCATCATCATTTAAAATAATGCACTTATCGATTTTAAAAGTAACTGTAGATCGTTTATCACATAATTAATTTATATTCAAAGATTATACTTTAGACCTTCAACAAGTAGAACATCTTCAATTATGAGAGAAGATTCATTATCAATTTTACATATTCCTACGATCTTCCATTTTGAGTTATTTCCAAATGGCACGTGTCCTTCTTCTTTAGATTTAAGATAAAAGAATTTAGTCTTGTCTCCCATCATGTGTCTTGAATATCCATTATCTAAAAACCATTTGTTTTGCTTGTTGAGGACTTCATGCATACTTATAAAAACAATTAAAATGATTTTTTTTAATACCCAAGTTCTTTGGGTCATTCATTTATTAGTATTAGAAGAAACAAGATTTTTAGGTATTCATATGACCCTAATAGTAATTATATGTTTTTTTCTAATAGAATAAGCATGATAATTATGACAATTTCTATTACAAAAATTGCAAATAGTATGTGGCATATATAAATAATTTGAGTGATTGTAATAGTATCTTTATTTGACAAAATTATTTTTATAAAAAGAATTTTGAATACTGGACTTTGATGTAAAAAAATTATCAAAAAAGTTTTTATAAAATTTGTATTTTTATTTTGACATATATCTCAGGCCTGCCTTTTCAAAAACACATATTTGACTACCAAGAAATTTTTCAAAATTTCTTTTTCCATTCGTAAAATTTTCAATAATATTTTTTAAATCAGTTATTTTCTTCTTCAAGTCAAGATTTTTATCTTTCAAAATGATGTTTTCTTTTCTTAAAACATCAATTTCGTTTGTTAAAGAAGAATTTTTCTTTTTCAAAGTAGTATACTTGATACTCAATTTTTCAAGTTCCTTATATACCTCTTCTAGGACATTTTGCAATTCTTCATATAAAGGATTTTCAATATTATCATGATTTGTTACCTCAAAGTCATTTTTAGCCATAAGACAAAGATTTACTGTTCTTCATTACTTGCTTCACTATCTGAGTTACGTGAATCATCATCTCATATAGTTTTCATTTCTTTCTTGCCCTTGTTTTAATCTTTTTTTAGTAGAGGACAATCTGATTTGATATGTCTAGGCTTATTGTATTTATAACAAATTAAAAAGTCATTTTTACCTGTATCTTTCTTGAAAATTTTTTTGAAAGATTTATTCGGAAAAGTTTTATTTTTTTTAAGAATCTTTTAATTCTTCTTATCATCATCGCAACTTCTTTATTTTTGCCGTCATTTTTCTCATCTTCATCATTTTCACTTTCATAAGAAACAGCTTTAAGTGCCAAGCTCTTCTTTGGCTTTCTTTCTTCTTCTCCTATTTTCAATATGTACTCATGGGTGGTAAGTGACCCAATGAGTTCATTAACTTCGAGCTTCTTGAGATCTCTAATTTAAAAAATCACTGTCACTTTTGATTCCCAGCGTTTTGGTAAAGAGTGGAGAATATTTATTACTATCTCCACATTGGAATAAACTTTGTCAAGAGCTGTCAAACTGTTTATGATGTTAGAAAAATGAGTGTACATACTAGAAATAGATTCATCATCATTCATCTTAAACATTTCATATTCATGAGTAAGAATATAAATTTTTGATTTCTTGACTTGCGAAATTCCTTCAGAAGTAACTTCCAAGTTATTCCAAATTTCCTTAACCTTAGGACAAGTCATTATTCTATTAAACTCATTTCCATTGAGAGCATTATATAATAAATTCATACCTATTAAATTCAATGTATAAAGTCTATTGTCTTCATGATCAAACTCTTCATCTTCCTTTCGGACATTTACTCCATTAACTACTTTTGTTGGAATATAAGGTCCATTTACAATGCATTTCCAAATTTCTCGACTTTGAATTTGAAAGAATATTCTCGTTCTAACTTTTCAGAATGAATAATTGTCTCCACAAGAGAGTGGAGGCTGACTACTAGATTAACTTTCATAAAAGGAAGCTGCAATATTAGCCATAAGATCTTAACTCTAAATAGTTAATTTTATAACAGAGCTTTTGTTCTGATACCAATTGTTGCCCAGATAACTAACACAAGAGGGGGTAAATTGAGTTGTATTTAAAAATTATAAATTATAAATTAAATACACAATATAAAATATAAACAAAATACGAAACAACAATAAATATAAAGAGTAAGGGTAAAAAAGAAGCAAACTCAGTATGTTAATGAGTTACGGCCCCAATGCTTACGTCCTCATTTCAAGTTATCCCTTGAGGATCCCAAAATTCACTATTCAACCTCTTTCAGATGGAGATAGAAATCTATTACACATTTGAACAACACCACTACAAAGGATTCGTGTAGTACACCCTCTATACTTACAATCACCTTACACGTGATGATTCAACTATTCCCTGTGTAGAACATTATCTACACGCACAAGGGTTATACATACTCTTTTACAGATACAAAAGCTAATATTGGGTAGGTTATAAAAAAATACTCATCAATAAGTGAAAAAAGAACAATACAACGTAAACTATATTTTTCAAAATGAATAAGAGTTAAATCTCAATGCTTATATGAATGTTGTATACTCTTGGTGTTGTAAATGTGAAGCTCTCAAATGATCTATTTATAGGCATATGAGATTTCATATTCAAATTTAAAAAGATTCACATGTCAAAGACAATATCATTCACTTTTTCTAAAAATTCAAATAAAAGTTTCTTCTTTTTCATTTGTCAAAAATAATATCATTCACTTTTTAAAAATTTCAAACATAATCTTTTTACTTTTCACATATGACAAAAGGAGTATTATTTACTTTTCAAAATTTTCAAACAAAATCATCTACCTTTTACATAAATAAAAAAGAATATCAATCACTTTTGAAAATATTCAAATAAAGCATACACATGTGAAAGATGATAATAAATCATCTTTAATATTTTCAAAATTCAAATTTTTAATCATGTCATACATATGTGAAAAATGATTTTTCATAATTTTTAAATTTAGTTTTTAAAATATTTATGCACAAGTGGAAAATATATTTTAATATTTTATGATAAAATTTTAATTTTGAACCTTAATTTTAATTTCAAATTTTTAAGAAATTTATAACATTATTCTAAGTTTTAATATGAACTTGTTTTCTTCTTAGTTATATTTAGTTCTTTGATGTGCTTGATTTTATTGTCTAAATAATTTAAGATTGAGATTTTTTTATTATTTGAATTTATTTGTTATTATTAAAATAAATGTGTAGATATATAATTATATGAAATTTAAAATCTTAGATTTAACATGTGAAACTCAAAATTACTAAATCAAGAATTTGCTTAAATCGAAAAGTTTTAAAGTTTGATTGGCCACCCAGTTAACCCCCACATGCCCCACGAAAATATCTTCAAGTCGTAAACCCCAGCACACGTTAAATTCACATTGGGTTGAACTCAAATTCAACTAAAATTAAAAAAGCATTTTATTTTGTGGAGCCATTTCTTTCCTTCTTCGCTACTCCTCAATTTCCTGAACAACTAAAGAAACAGAATATCTAATCATACCACCCAAAGTCACATTCCTTTTTAAAGAATTTGCTCAACCGCAACTTCTGCTAGCCTAAGATTAAAAACTTGAACCGCAACCACAATTCCGGCGGCCACCCTAGGAACACACCCGGTCCAAATCGGGAGAAAAAGGTCCCAGGGGCTGACCCGTTGGCACCACTTGGCGAGGACATTGAGGCGGAGCATGCGGTGCTGGGCCTTGACAATGTACTTGAGGAGATTAATCTTCCTCTCGGTGTCGGACTGCGGGTCTCCTGCTGCAAAGGCGGAGGTAGAGGACGACCTAGACATCTCGTTCTCCACAAGCTTATTGAGGGCGAGGAAGGAGTACTCGGCGGCCCGGGTGACGAGAGCCGACAACTCCACCGTCTGTTGCCCTAGCTCCGCGGCCATTGACGTTGGCAGTGCCGTGTGTATTTATATATTACTACTTTTAAATGACTTAACTGGTTACTATATTACAAATATCTTGGAATTAATTTTTTTTTTTTTTTGGAAATTTCGATAGATCATAGATGGGGAGGTTCGAACCTAATTTTTTTATTAAAATTAATAAAGTCTTGACCCAAGCAACACCATATGTCATTTACATCACTGTTTTTATTAAAATAAGTGATCCGCTGGTACATTTTCACAAACACAAAGATGAACAAACCCTGCACTGCACTAGTCGAAGACCACCAATAGCAGAAAATAAAATGTACAGTTCAAAAATAGCCAAAATAATCCACAAATTACTCCAAAACAGTCCACAAATTACCAACACAATTCAGCTTCAATTACAAAAGATGACCTCCAGTTCATAAATTGCCAAAACAGTTCTATGGAAACAGATTCACCATAAACTTCAGGATCTCAGCCTGCTGCATAACACTCAACACACAATCAAGCTCCTCAGAAGACATGTCTAGTTCAATGGATTAGTGGAAAGCACCCCTAATTGACCACTACAAAATTAACTGGTATGCAGCCATTTGACAAGAAGAATTGCAAGGTGGGCATTGGCACTATCATCAAAAACTGGGAAGGACAACTCATGGAACCATGAAGATGAACAAAATATAGAGAGTCAGTGGTGTCATTGCACAAAATATAAAAAGTAATGCAACAATGAAACTTTAATAAACAAAAAAACTGCAATAAAATATAAATGATATTATCAAATTCAATGCTAATGATGCACAAAATGTGCAGCTGCAAATAAAAATCAAGGTTGTTATCTCATCACCAAGCTAAATTTGAATCTTGAAATATCAATGACATCAATTCATTGACCATTTGTGTAGGAGAAAGCAGAAATAGAAATTGAAAATTTGTGCCAAAGCCTTTGCTTCAAAGCCAGGCCATTGCCTAGTTTTTACAAGGAAAGAAAAGAGCAACAGAATGAATTCTAGAAATTCTAGACATTTCCAAAGCCACGAATCTCAAAATCCATTAACATTCAGTATCACCCAACAAAGGCCAAGCTGCAGTGCATTTTAGCAAATGAAAATCAGTACATTTCAGTAGCAGTACACTTCAGTACATTTTAGTAGCAGTTTTACACTGCAATAGATGTATCCAAATAATTTCACCAAGTTTAGTACCAAACATAGAAGTAAGTTCTACAGCAGGTTCATAACAATGCATTTAGCTCAGCATACCCAAACATAGAAGGAAAAAGCAAATGAATGATGAAAGTTGTAAAGAACAAGCCAATATCAACTGCTGGCTTAAAAGCAGATGGATTAACAACCTGTAAAATAAAATAAAACCCAACAAAGATGGACCAAGAAGTTGCATTAGCATTGTACTAAATTTGCTTCACTTTTATTGTGATGACCCGTTTTTGAGTGTATTTTCGCTGAAATATTTGTTTTTATTTTAATTAATATATTAGCTATTTATTTTAATTTATTCGCGTTTTTAAAATTGGTTTTCAATTTAATTTAGTTTATTTGAGGTTGTGTTTTATTTCTTTAAGTAGTTTTGTGGTTTTAATCTTTTTGGCGGTTTGTTTCGTTTTCTCGGAGTGAGGATTGGACCTCATCTCTTTTCACATCTTTTTCCTTTTTTTCTCTTTTTCCTTTTTCTTTTCCCTTCTTTTCCTTTTTTTTCCTTCTTTTTCTTTTTTCTTTTTTTCTTTCTTTCCTCTCCCGCTCGACCGAACCCCCCCGGTGCTCTCTCTCTCTCTCTCCTCCAGCCCAGCGCCGTCCGGCCACCAACCGGACCCCCACCGGTCCCATTTTCTTCCCCTCCCTCCGGTGCGCCTCCCCACCGAAAACCACCCCCAACCGGCCGACCATTTGGCCGGAAAAAAACCCAACAAGCCTCCACGGATTTCACTCCGATCCGCCGCCGTCGCTCCACCTCCGGCCACCATTTCTTTACCACTTCATCACCGGTCCCTTGCCGTCCTAACCCACCCATTTCCGGCCTCCAACGACCACCGGAGCAGCTCCCACGAGCTTGTTTTCCGATTTGCTCTTTTTGGCCATTTCCGGCCATTCCGCCGCCACCCACGGCCGTCCGTCACTTCCATTAGCTTCACAACCATCCCTTGACCATCCCCCATCAATCTCGTGTCCTAGTTTGTCCCCGTTCAAAAGTGGGTTTTTCAGACCCACGGCCACAGTGAATTTTCACTGTGACGTTGCTGTTTTTCCGCCGCTTGCAACGCCGCTTGTTTTCTAAAATTGCCGTATAGCGCTGTAAGTATTTTCCAAACCCTATTTTCAGATTTAAATATATATCGCTCATTCAATTTATTTATTGTTGTTGGTTGTTGATTCCGGACTGAGTTCGAGGAGTTCGGGGGTCGGATGGATGGAGGACGGAGTTACTTGTTTTATTGATTTATGTTGGTTGGTTATTTTTGTACATTGATATGGCATTACATGGTGCATGCACGTATGTTTTTGTTTAAGTGTGAAAAGCCTGTTTATTGGCGTAAGTGGACTTACGAGTGCGTGTGTATCACGACCCCAAGCCGGGATGGGGTATTATCTCGGTGGAGCTCCTCTGGTCACTCGGGAGCGGAATAAACTGAGTGACGTCCCGGGGTTGTCGCTGGGCGACGACGGGAGCGGGGCTAGGGGATGCTTGGCTACGAACGCGCCGGGCGCAGAACCGGGCATCGCTCTACTCACCGACTCCGTGGCCCTTCGCTGGCGAGGGCTAGAGGATGCTTGGCTACGCACGCGCGGGGCGCGGAACTGGGCATCGCTCGTTAGGTGTCACATGCGTGGTGGTACTCTACGGTGTGACACTGGAGCCAGGGTGTGCGGATGACCCCTAGGGGAGGTCATGGTGCATACGGTTAAAATTGGTTAATGGTTTGTGAGGCCAAATGGGACTTTTGGTGTGGGCCAGATGGACTTCTGGCGAGATATTGGGCCAGATGGACTTCTGGCGAGATATTGGGCCAAATGGACTTTTGGCGGCCAAATGTGACTTTTGGCGTGTTTTTTTGGAAAGGATATGCTTTTGGGCCAAATGGGTTTTTTGGCGTGTGTGGAAAACTTGGGTTTTTGTGGGCTTTGTGCATTGGGCATGTTTCATGCATTTTGTATGAGTTTTATGTGTTTTTATCTGGTAGTGTTTGGGTTTTACTTACCTGCGGTACCATTCGTGGTTCCGTAGCTTTTGGTGCAGAGTTAGAGGACGAAGAGGAGGAGGCTGAGCCCGAGGATGCGGCTCCGCCGGGTTGCTGATGCTATCTTTATATTTGTTTAAAACTGTATTCGTGTTTTGTAATATTTATCTATGTATGTTTTAAACAGCTTGTATTACGTTAAGAAAAATTCTGGTACTTAGTTATGACTTTCTTTATCCGCTGCGTGTTTCTCTGTACACATCTGTTGCCTTGCACACACTCGGCACCCGACGATGGGATGGTGACCCGGGTTGTCACCATCCGGACGTCTCAATTTCCCCGTGTTCGGGCGTGGGGATTTTGGGGGCGTCACATTTATCTTTATGTGATTTGATAAACAAACCATTGAAAGGATTATCTAAATATCTTATTTTCTATCAAGAAGCTCCAATTGCATCACAGAGATTAAAAAATATTCCGTTTCTTCCTTACACTTGTAGCAAGGCCGGCTATCGTTTTCTTTTGTTATTTCATAATTTCTACGATAATATGAATTATTACTTGAGAGCCATCACCAAAACTAATCCTGAGGGGTTTTAGGATTCTTCAGAAGGGTAGGTTTGAGATTTTTCAATCACATATCTGCCTCCCATGCTTCTAGCACCCCTATTTTTTTATTATAAACTAGTAGCTTAAATTTTTATGTGAAAACTAAGAATGCAGCCATTCCCATAGGACCCCACATCAGGGCAATCAACAAATGATTTGCATAGAAAAACCAAGATCTGCATCCATATTAGAACAGATCATTCCAACAATAAATAATTTGCGACAACTAAATATTGAAAAGTAAGACATTTGGCTGACCATGCTTCAAACAACAGAAAGATAGAGATCATTTCAGAATAAAGCCACGAGTACCAGTCGATTTAAAACCTTCCAAATCAATAATTTTATCAGAGGCAGTATCCTTAAAGAGGATATCTAACCATCCTCTTAACAAACCCCATCTCATAAGTTCCAATCCCATAGTAGATATAAATAAATAGGAAAAGGTAAGTAGTGTAAAGAAAACAAGCTTCATGCAAGACTAGAACAAACATAACCCACGGGACATCTTGCAATCATCATGGGAAAAACTAGCAAGGTTTTCACGATCTCAAAATCACAAAATCCTAATGAAATTGAAATAGAACTTCAATCAAAAATAGAAAAATTGCAATATGCCTAAATTATTTAGTACTCTACATTTGAACAACGAAACCAGAAATTTAACGCCCTACCAATCAGAAAAAAACTAGCATTCAAAGTTCAATTTAAAAAAACCTAGCCAATGAAATTTTATATTCCTCACAAAGATTCATGCCCTAAAACATCTAGATAGCATTCAACACACAAACAATAAAAAAATAGACCTTCATATGAGTCCAACCACAATCCTACCAATTTATAAACAACAAATACCAAATCATTTACCCAAATCGCAATTTTGTTGTGGCAAATTTGTGGACGAAATGGCACAACCTCCTTGCAAAGAAAAATACACGGAGATTCAATTACTTGATGAAGAGAAAATGTGAGAAAATAGAAAGAGAAGAGGGAGAGGAAAGCCTTGTGGAGAAAACACAAAGAAGAGAGAGAGAGGAGCGAGAAAGAGAGATTACCATTTGGGGTGAAAGACGACGGCAATGTGGACGATTGACAGAGAGAAGGGGCCTTGCGGGTTGAAGAAGAGATTCTTGTGATGGAAAGAAGTGGGGTTCGCCTAGGTCGAAGAAGTGGAGAGTTTCGGGAGAAGAAATAAAAGAAAAGGAAATGAGGAGGTTTCATTCAGAAGAAAGAGAAAAAAATGATGGAGAGAAGCGGATTGCTTGGTCGAAGAAGAGAAAAGGGTTTATGGAGAAAGAAAGAAGAGAAAGAGGAAATGGGGAGGGGAGGGCTCGGGACGAAGAAAGAGAATAAACAAGGAAACGAGTTAACTAAAAGAAAAATAATAAAATATGTGTTGGCCCCAGAATAGTACCTCCCCAAATCTAGCAAGGAGTTAACAAACACTGTAGTATAAATCTTAAACTTGAAAGATATAGCTAGACTAATGAAATTTTTTTTTTTGATATTTACTTTGAATTTAGACTTGCATTGGCAATGCTCTAAAAAGGCTTAAGCTATATTCCATTTTGGCTTTTAGAGTATTGTTAATAAATTATGCATATGTAAAGGATAATTTTGATGAATAAGATAAATTTAGATTTTTATTATTCTATTTACATAAATTTATATATTGGAATAGCTATTTTTTTATTATATAACAATAAAATAATATAAGATGAATTTAACTTTAGCTATTTAAATCAAATCTTTATATTGGATTATTTAATTATTTATTATATAGTAATGAGTAATTAATAATTTAAAAAATATTTAATTTTTTAATTATTAATTTAATTTATTTTATCATATTTTACTATTTAATTTAAAGAAACTTACATGAATATTGTGGAAGTAGATAAAGAGAAGGCAGAGTTATAAAAAAATAATAAAATAAATATTTTATGTGTATACAGTATTTATCAAATTTGATTTTAGATTTAGATTTACTGTAGTTAAAAGTTATTATAGCTAGGATTTGGCTAATCTAATGTGATGGTTTTTTATTTCCTATTAACTATTTGAAGACGATTTTTTATGTTTAAATTTTGTAACGAGGATGCTCTTATGCGATGTTCAATGGATGCTTTGCCGCTCAAAGTTGGTGCCACTTTCCAAAAAAAGACATGAAAAGTGTTATAAACTATCTTGAATTGTATGACCACATTTATCTAGTCGTCAAATGCATAGTGCATAGTGCTAGCATAGTACTAGCATAGTGAGTTGGTCGACATATGCATAGTGCATAGTACTAGCATAGTGAGTTGGCCGACATATGCATAGTGCATAGTGCTAGCATAGTACTAGCATAGTAAGTTGGCTGACATATGCATAGTGCATAGTGCTAGCATAGTGCAGCATAGTAAGCTAGCATAGTTCCCTTTGTACGCCTATATATATCGTTGAATTCTTTAAGAAATTCATAAGTTTCATAACCTTTCTGAGCTCTATCTCTTTCTCTCTCCTTTTAAAAGTTTTATAATACGTTATAACTCTCTATTTTCTATGATTTCATAACACGTTATCAGCACGAATGTTCTGACGATTTTGAAGCTAATAGTCCTCTACTTCAAGTAAGTTTTTCAATATATTTTTATAGTTTCCAAAATGAATATGAAATGTTACATTACTTAATGAAAACTCTATACTTATGTTCCTGATTTATATATGTAAAAAATGTCAAATCTTACAAAATTGGAATTCGTTGCTCTTGACATTTCTGGGAAAAATTATTTATCTTGGATCCTTGATGCTGAGATCCATCTGGATGCAATGAACCTGGGAGATACAATTAAAGAAGGAAATCAAGGGTCTCTGCAGGACCGTACTAAGATAATGATTTTCCTTCGGCACCATCTTCATGAAGAATTAAAAACTGAGTATTTAACGGTGAAAGATCCACTTATTTTGTGAAATGATTTAAGAGAGAGATATGAACACCAGAAAACTGTAATCCTCCCAAAAGCTCGTCATGATTGGATGCACCTGAGGTTGCAAGACTTCAAGAGTGTTAGTGAGTATAACTCTGCACTCTTTAAAATTAGCTCGCTATTAAAATTATGTGGTGAAAAAGTCACTGATAATGACTTGTTAGAGAAGACATATACTACTTTTCATGCCTCGAATGTGCTCCTGCAGCAGCAGTATCGAGAGCGAAAGTTCAAGAAATATTTTGAACTTATATCTTGTCTTCTATTAGCTGAGCAAAATAATGAGCTTTTGTTAAGAAATCACCAGTCACGTCCTACTGGTTCTATATCATTCCCTGAAGTGAATGGTACTAGATTTAAATCATTCCCAAAAGCGAATGGTGCATATTTTCAAAAGAAAAGAGGACGTAGACGTGGTAGGAAAAACTATGGAAGTGGAAGTCCTAGAAGTGACCATACTAAAAGGGACAATAATAGATATACACCGTACCACCAGAAGTGGTTCAACTCAGAGAAGGGCAAAGGTCCCCAAAACAAATTTTTAAAGAAAGATGAAGATGGATGCCATAGATGTGGCATGACTGGACATTGGGCTCGTATCTGTTGTACAGATAAGCACTTGGTTGACTTATATCAATCTTCTATAAAAGAAAAAACAAAGAAATTTGAAACAAATTTTACTGAACCATCATATGCTTTAGATTCTATAGATGGAGAAGATATTATAAGTCTTGATGTTTCTGATTTCTTTGAGGATTCTAGTGGTAGAGTTGATCATAAAAGTGTTCCTTTTTAATTAATATATTTCCTTTATCTTATTATAAAATATTTTTATATTTAGCAATGTTTTGTAGTAATAAAAGTTTTATTTATTCTTTTATACTTGTTATAAATTATTGATGATATGATTTATCTGAGAATGGAAATGGAGCATCCCTGAAGGATCGCCCTAAATCAATAATTTTATTGAGTATCTCATATGAGTGATACTTGTACCAAAAACTCATTATGATTTATGTACCTGAAGTTGCATAATTGAAATTGTGGAAAGAATATATATTTGAATGAACGTCTCGAATGTGCTCCTGAAGTAGCAATATCGAGTATGCTCCTGAAGTAGCAATATGAAATGCAAACGTTCACAATATATTCTAAATCTGTATCAGTGACTGAGCAAAATAATGAGCTTTTGATAAGAATCATTATTCATGTCTTACTAGATCTACATCATTCCCTGAAGCGAATGATAATGAATTTATATCATTCTATTCCCTGAAGTGAAAAGAATGATGCGTTTCATTCAAAGAAACTAAGAGATTGGACGTGATAATGAATATCTTTTCGGGCCAGAAGCTCGTATTGGAAAAGCTGTAAGCTTTCTCTTTGAGATGATATTATACAAATTATTGAATCAAATATTATGATGAATCAAAAGGTGATATGATTCAAAATATTTGTATCTTTTCATGGTTATCTTGATCATCCAAAATTAATTACGATAAGTCGAATGATTTTCATATGGACGTCCATAAAAGAACCAGAAGATTCTTTTACTATAAAGTTTTACCACCAAAAGTGGAAAGAAAAATTTGCTTGAAACAAATAAGATGAAATTATTCGATGTTATCTTGATTATCATATGTGAACCAGAAGTTTAGATGATAATTAAATTTTGGATACAATAAGATAAAAATGTCTCATATTCTAGCTGCTAAAATCCCAACGAGGATTGAAGTCCCTGTAGGACAATTAAGAAATTTAGCAGTCTAAAGACATGTATAAAGGCATATGTGACTTATCGATACAAAAGATAGAGTATCTCAAAAGAGAAAGGCATAAATAATTTGGTGCTCCTGAAGAGGTCATTCCCACAAAACAAGCAATAAAGTCCATCCAAATTCTCTGTATAAAATTCTCCTATATAAACTCTTGAAAAGTGCCTCCTGAAGAGGTTTTTCATGAAAATGTCTTCCCTTGAAGAGGGACAGGTACCTGAAAATAATGAGATCTCGTTACATTTCATGAATAATGGAGAAATTATGGATAGAAATAAAATCGTTGTCGACAACGTATTTCCATATGAGATGGCAATTGACATTACCAGAAGTAATGATGAAAGTGAATCAAGAATCGTCGAAAAATACGAC
This sequence comes from Carya illinoinensis, assembly GCF_018687715.1. Lineage (NCBI taxonomy): Eukaryota > Viridiplantae > Streptophyta > Magnoliopsida > Fagales > Juglandaceae > Carya > Carya illinoinensis. Next base: position 11,923,208 of record NC_056758.1, read on the forward strand.
GTAAAATATTGGCCAAATTTGAAAGAAACAATTCCTGCAGAATTGATTCACTAGTAAAATATGATGCATCGGGACTTATAGTCCAAACACCTAAAGAGGTGATGCTTGTTGAATATCAGTGAGTATTTATGGAAAGGAAATAAAAATGTGATATATAAATCACGAGTCAGTTTCTCAATTCCTGCAGAATTGATATCACTAAGTAAAATGTGATAAATATGGACTTGAAGTCCAAACACCTAAAGATGTGATTTTTGTTAAATATCAGTGGATATTTATATACATGATATAAAAAGCCTGAAGCTTTTAGTATGAAAATGTGATATAGAACTCACAAGTTAGTTTTTCGAAGAAACAATATTAATATGATTTTAAAGTGGTTGAAATCATATTGAGATTTTTATTAGGTTGAAAGTTACTGAGAGTTTGGATATGCATGATTAACTGCATATTTATATGGATCATTGGATTATGATATATATATATATATATATGAAAATCCCTGAAGGATAGAAAATGTCTGAAGCTTCTAATATGAATACATCTGGAAATATGTATTCTATCAAGTTTAAAAGATCCTTATATGATCTAAAGCAATCCAAACGGAAATGAAAACAAGCTATTATTGCAGTTTATATATATGATTTAAATGTCATTGAGGCTCCAGAAGAGCTCATAAAAACTGCACATATTTAAAATATAAATCTGAAACCCTTGCGGCTTCAAGGGGAAGATGGATGATGCTATTAGTCATGAAATACCATCTTTTAATACAATTAGTATTTCAGATTCATATTATGGGTTTGATATGAAGTGTGCATTATTAAAGAAGAAATAAAAGGGAGCACAAAGAACATCTACCAAAAGATAGAAACACAAATATGAATATTTGTGAAATATTATTTTATTATCTTGAAGCAAGAATTACAGAAATTTGAGGCACTTTGCCTCATTCTTTAAACGCTCTTGTTCTTCAAGAATCTGCATGGCATCCCTATCTAAAGGGGTGGGCAATCGAAAAGAAGATTTAAGCAAGGATTTTAAATTCCTATTCTCTTACTTTATTGATTCTATCTTCGTGTTGGACTCCAGAAGAAGTCGCTGAAGTATAGCAATATTCTCGTGGAGATTGTCAACTCTATAAGTTCTGGATTGCAGTCGCTGAGAAAATGTGACAATGGATGATGACTATCGGGTACCGAGACTCACAAGCTCATAGATAGCTTCATTATCTGACCTATGAGTCAGATCATTATATTGCATAATAGCACCTGTGGTAGAAGCAGGTACAGCTGATGAACGAGGTGCAGAGTACCTCATATATTGGCTATGAGAAGATCGCTGAGCCATTGTAGGATAAGAATGCAGAGTAAAAATGCAGTATGATTACAGAAAATTGAAGAAGATAAGATGCGAATGAAGATGAGCTGAATATCTCTTTTATAGAGAAAATTATGATATAGCATCTCTCTTGAAGCAAGAGAAAAGAGACGAAATGTAGCTTCATAGCTTTGCGGCGCCTGACAGCACGCCTGACACCTACAGAGGAGTTGAAAATCTGCGGTGCTTGTCTGATTTTAAAAGGCTGGCCACCGTTTTTATTAAAACATAAGGTTAGCGGTTTAATGTTGATGAATTCTCCACTAACTGTGTTATTTACAAGAACTCCAGAAGAGTACAACTCCAGAAGAGTAGTGATGAGCAGAAAGATCTAGTTGTGATTATTTTATCAACATGGATCAAGTCCACAGTTAGTTGGATGTACAGATGCGAGTTACCTTTCAGATACACATAAGAAGATCATTGCAATTCATGAGAAGAAAGTTGAAATTGATATCAAGAAGGTACGGTCAAGTAAAAATCTGGCAGATTTATTCACTAAAGCATTACCAACTGCAACATTTAAGAAGATTATGCAGAACATTGGAATGCGGAGGTTTGAAGACCTGTTATCATGCACTACCAACTGCAACATTTAAGAACATTATGCAGAATATTGGAATGCGGAGGTTTGAAGACCTGTTATCATGCACTTTTCAGGGGAAGTAATATATTGAAGACTTGTGCTGATTGTACTCTTTTTCCTTCGCTAAGGTTTTATCCCACTGGGTTTTCCTTTGCAAGGTTTTAATGAGGCAATCCTAAAGCACTCGGTGATACACATGAATACTGTATTCTTTTTCCTTCGCCATTGGTTTTTTCCCACAGGGTTTTTCTTTGGCAAGGTTTTAACGAGACATATTCTTTAAATATGGTCATCCAAAGGGGAAGTGTTATAAACTATCTTGAATTGTATGACCACATTTATCTAGTCGTCAAATGCATAATGCATAGTGCTAGTATAGTACTAGCATAGTGAGTTGGTCGACATATGCATAGTGCATAGTGCTAGCATAGTACTAGCATTGTGACACCCCCAAATCCCCACGCCCGAACACGGGGAAATCGAGACGTCCGGATGGTGACAACCCGGGTCACCATCCTATCGACGGGTGCCAAGTGTGTGTAAGGCAACATAAGTGTACAAAGAAACACGCAGCGGATAACGAAAGTCATAACTAAGTAGCAGAATTTTTCTTAACGTAATACAAGCTGTTTAAAACATACATAGATAAAATATTACAAAAACACAAATACAGTTTTAAACCAAATATAAAGCATAGCATCAGCAACCCGGCGGAGCCGCATCCTCGGGCTCAGCCTCTTCCTCTTCGTCCTCCAACTCTGCACCAAAAGCTACGGAACCAAAATGGTACCGCAGGTAAGTAAAACCCAAACACTACCAGATAAAAACACATAGAACTTAAACAAAATGCATGAAGCATGCCCGATGCACAAAACCCAAAAACATAATTTTCCACACACGCCAAAAACCCATTTGGCCCAAAAACACATCCTTTCCGAAAAACACGCCAAAAGTCACATTTGGCCTTTATCCGTCTCAAACCATTATCCATATTAACCGTATGCACCATGACCTCCCCTAGGGGTCATCCGCACACCCTGGCTCCAGTGCCACACCGCAGAGTACCACCACGCATGTGACACCTAACGAGCGATGCCCAGTTCCGTGCCCCGCACGTTCGTAGCCAAGCATCCTCTAGCCCTCACCAGCGAAGGGCCACGGAATCGGTGAGTAGAGCGATGCCCGGTTCCGCGCCCGGCGCGTTCGTAGCCAAGCAACCCCTAGCCCCCGCTCCCGTCGTCTAGCGACAACTCAGGGGACATCACTCAGTTTATTCCGCTCCCGAGTGACCAGAGGAGCTCCACCGGAATAATACCCCATCCCGGCTTGGGGTCGTGATACACACGCACCCGTAAGACCACTTACGCCAATACACAGGCTTTTCACACATAAACAAAAACACACGTGCATGCACCATGTAATGCCATATCAATGCATAATAAAATAATCCAACAACATAAAACAATAAAACAAGCAACTCCGTCCTCCATCCATCCGACCCCCGAACTCCTCGGACTCAGTCCGGAATCAGCCAACCAACAAATAAAATAATTGAATGAGCAATATATTTTTAAATCTGAAAATAGGGTTTGGAAAATACTTACAGCGCTATACGGTAATTTTAGAAAACACCCGGCGTTGCAAACGGCGGAGAAAAAACAACGTAACAGTGTAATTTACACTGTTGTCGTGGGTAATAAATTACCCATTTTCGAACGGGGACAAACCAAGGCTCGGGATTGATAGGGAATGGCCTTGAGATATTTATGAAGCTAAGGGAAATGAGTTTTGGCCGTGGGTGGTGGTGGAAATGGCGGTCGAAGGCCAAAAAAGGGCTGAACGGAGTTAAGCTTGTGGGAGCTGCTCCGGCAACGGATCGAGGCCAGAAATGGGTGGTTTAGGTCGGCAAGAGGTAGGGGAAGAAGCTGTGAAAAGATGGTGGCCGGAGGTGGTGCGACGGCGCCGGAAACGGTGAAAAACCGTATGGCTTGGAGGAGCTCGTGGCGGCTAACGGTGGCTCGGATGGAGGTGAAACTTGGTGGGGATGTTCACCGGTGAGAGGGGAAGAAAATTGGGTGGGTGGTGTCGGCCACGCCACCGGCGAGCGGCGGTTCTGGGCTGCGAAAGCAACCGGCGACAGGGGCAAAAACAGAGCAGGTGCAGCGACTTCCGGCGGCTCTCGAAAGCTAATGGCTGGTCCGATGGCTCTGAAAATTGGTGGGGATGATCTCTGGTGGAAGGGGAAGAGAATGGTGGTGACGGCGCACCAAACGGTGGCCGGACGGCGGAGAACTGGCCGGTCAAAGTGGCGGCGATGGGAATGAGAAAAAGGGGCAGCTGGGCGTACGTGGGAGAGAAAGGAGAAGAAAGAAGAAGAAAAGAAAGAAAAAGAAAGAAAAAGAAGGAAAAAGAAAAGGAAAAAGGGAAAAAGAAAAAGAGGAAAGAAAAGAAATGAGGTCCAATCCTCACTCCGGAGACCAAAAACCGATCCGCCGAAAACGATATTAAAAACCGTAAAACGACTAAAATAAATTAAACACATCAAATAAATTAAAACCAATTAAAACACATTAATTTAAAATAAATAAACCAATATATTATTCAAATTAAAAACAACCCTTCAGTGAAAATACACGTAAAAATGGGGTATCACATCCTCCCCCCCTTAAAATAAATTTCGTCCTCGAAATTTGCAAGATCAACCACCAGCGCCAAAAAGATACAGGATACAACTCTGAATATAACTGAGAGATACATGTCATCGACAACTCCCAATAAATCCAATGGTTATTATCTTTACACCATAAATTACTAATATCCACGACGTCTCTGCTTTACCTTCCAAACTTTCATCCCATTCCAACTTTGGTAACTTAATAGCCACTTCCAAAGTTAACCATCCATAAACCAAATTGCACAATCAAAAGATTAATCTCCCATTAAAACTTCGAATCACTACTAATCCTTCAAAATCAACACAAAATATTGAACTTCTAAGAATCTCCAAAAATCATGCTTTCGCGCGCACTCTGATAACTCACCAACATACAAAAAGACTGTATCCTCATAAATTAACACCCTTGAGTACAAGCTAACTCTAACACCTAGAAGCAAGAAAATCCTTTACCACACTTTGATAGAAAATAAAATCTCCCAAAATCATGAATCATCACTCCTATCCCTCAATTATCTCTAGCTACCTTAATCAAATCAAGATTCCTCAATGACACCCATGATCCTCAACAAAAAGACAATATCAATCAATTGCAACTTCCAAATTAAAAACAAGTAACATTATCTCAAAATACGCCAATCTCATCTAAGATAAAGAACATAAGGCTCGAATCCATCCCGACCAACTAATAAAGCACCTATAACTCCTACCCAACAACTTACACTATCAAGATCATCACCTAAATTCTGAATATCGTCTAAATTTAGAGATGACTAAATACACTACGAACCACGATTGAATTCACCATAACCTTAATGAACCCTTCTTGAAAACTCAATTACCTACTTCCATTCTCATAACCCTAGTAGTAGCACGACTATTTCCTTCAATTGCATACAAAATTAAATCTCAAGATAGGCCATGCTGTTCATATCTCCAATCCATCAAAACTATTGCACTACCCTCCTAACTCCTACTGCTTATTACCTCACGTACCTGCTTAGGCTAATCACCGTTGATTCCCCAGCTTCCACTTTCAAGATTTTATTATCCACTACACATTGTGACCCAACAATCTCTCAAGTTAAATAAAATGTCTATAACTCTCCCAACTGGACACTCAAACTCCAAAGGAAAGTATAGCCTCAAAATTTAAATTCCTATGTGACCTCAAGTCACAATTAATTCTTAGAGATAGTCTCAATAATTAATGCCAACCATCACTCCAATTGGTAACCCACTTCAACTCTACACTCCGATCAACTCACCAAGAACTCAAAGTTATGATCTATTGAATTTAATACTATCACATCTAATCCACTTCAGTACTCACCAAAGCCACTTCTCTCAAGCCAAAAAGAGACTAGGATTTGTACTCTCCGAAATCCATACACCCTCACCACCACTATAAATGGATCTCATGTACCCTTAGCTAAGATCAATAATCATTCTAACGTATAAGTGATCCATTATTTCCATTTCCAACATCCGTACCTATATCGTCAAAATAAACGAAAATCATTTCCCAAAACCTGCATCATCTATTATCCTCAACTCGGTATGAATCAATCCTAAAACTTATCACTATAACCTCGAGCTATAACAATTATTGCCAACCTACATTCCATTGAGTAACACGCCTAGACTGAACACTCCAATCGATTCACCACTATCACGTGTCGATCTCATACGTCCTTAGTCGAAACCAATAGTCATTCTAACGTACAAGTAATCCATTACTACTATTTCCATCATCTGGACTTATATCTGCAAATCAACATGAATCATTCCTATATCTGCTTAACTTATACCCTTAACATCAGCAAATAGTTATCGCTTAAAGCTTTGTACTGAAAATGACCTTAAACCTGCTAATAATCCGTTCCCAAAAGTCTCCGGAATATGAGGTCTCAACTTCAATCGAATTCAATACCAACAATTAAACTATTGCTTCCAAAACCTCAATGGATCTATTTCTTCCGAACCGACAAAAATCATTTCCTAAAATCGATTACTACAACCTCGAGTTAACAATAGTCATTTTCTGAACTAAGTCAATATCTACAATCCTCAAAGAAGTATATGAGCTAGATCATTACCTTCCATTCTCAAAGAAATCTACTCTAGAAAAATTTTCATATCAATAACTCAACTCTAATCAACCCCATTTTAATGGTTACAAACTAATCACTCACCAGAGTAGATCAAGCTACAGCACTAAGTCTGTAAAACTAAGAACTCAATTCTTATTATAAGTCAATCCTTCTACTCTGCAATTCTAAAACCTTAAATCAAATAAGAATCATCTTCCGGCACTTCTAAGATCAAACAACTTACATCCCATAATAGAAAAAAAAAAATCAACTCCCAAATCTTTCAAATTCTAAAACATTAATAGATAATAAATCATTTTCTGAAATCCTCAAGATTGATGGCTTTAATCCAAAACATTCACCTTAAAAGCTTGTAAATTTTAAAACCCTAATTGCCACCAAATTGCTCATTCGAATCAGCGAAATTAAAACTTGGAATTTAATTATTTCCTCCAAAGCTTGTCGAACCTAAAACCTCAATTACCAAAATCTTATTTTCTAAAATCTATAAGGCCTCAAACCTTAGATAAAATTATCTTAAACCAATCCTTAAAGTTCGTTGAACCTACACTCTCCTATTCTATAGCTTCATTACATAAATTCTACAAAACCTAAGACCTCAACCATCTTAAGCGACTTAAAGCTAACTCCCCTCCTTAGTTGCAACTTACATTCCTACTCCCAAGAAATTGTCTAATCCATGTCGTTCCCTTCTAACCACAATATTATAAAAGTAACCCACCTCTATAAAATTCAACCCTACTTCACTAAGTATTTTTTTTTTTTCTATCAACGACATTCTCAATAGTACTGTCCTCCTGCCATAGCACAATCCTCAACCCCACTTTAACTTCGGACAAAACAAAACAAAACAACTTAAAACAAAATAAATAAAACAAATAAACAACATACTTGCAATTCAAATAAAATAAAATCAAACCAAACCAAATCAAATGGAATAAAATAAAATAAATTCAAATCAAATAAAATCGAATCAAGTTAAAGAAAAACAAATCAACTTAAATAAATTAAAACAAATTTAACACCAGCTTTTAAAACTTTCTGGTACTCCACCTATGGGACATATGGTTTTACCCAGAGCCAAACCGCTCTGATACCACCTGTGACGCCCCCAAATCCCCACGCCCGAACACGGGAAATCGAGACGTCCGGATGGTGACAACCCGGGTCACCATCCTATCGACGGGTGCCAAGTGTGTGTAAGGCAACATAAGTGTACAAAGAAACACGCAGCGGATAACGAAAGTCATAACTAAGTACCAGAATTTTTCTTAACGTAATACAAGCTGTTTAAAACATACATAGATAAAATATTACAAAAACACAAATACAGTTTTAAACCAAATATAAAGCATAGCATCAGCAACCCAGCGGAGCCGCATCCTAGGGCTCAGCCTCTTCCTCTTCGTCCTCCAACTCTGCACCAAAAGCTACGGAACCAAAATGGTACCGCAGGTAAGTAAAACCCAAACACTACCAAATAAAAACACATAGAACTCAAACAAAATGCATGAAGCATGCCCGATGCACAAAACCCAAAAACATAAGTTTCCACACACGCCAAAAACCCATTTGGCCCAAAAACACATCCTTTCCGAAAAACACGCCAAAAGTCACATTTGGCCTTTATCCGTCTCAAACCATTATCCATATTAACCGTATGCACCATGACCTCCCCTAGGGGTCATCCGCACACCCTGGCTCCAGTGCCACACCGCAGAGTACCACCACGCATGTGACACCTAACGAGCGATGCCTAGTTCCGTGCCCCGCACGTTCGTAGCCAAGCATCCTCTAGCCCTCACCAGCTAAGGGCCACGGAGTCGGTGCGTAGAGCGATGCCCGGTTCCGCGCCCGGCGCGTTCGTAGCCAAGCAACCCCTAGCCCCCGCTCCCGTCGTCTAGCGACAACTCAGGGGACATCACTCAGTTTATTCCGCTCCCGAGTGACCAGAGGAGGTCCACCGGGATAATACCCCATCCCGGCTTGGGGTCGTGATACACACGCACCCGTAAGACCACTTACGCCAATACACAGGCTTTTCACACATAAACAAAAACACACGTGCATGCACCATGTAATGCCATATCAATGCATAATAAAATAATCCAACAACATAAAACAATAAAACAAGCAACTCCGTCCTCCATCCATCAGACCCCCGAACTCCTCGGACTCAGTCTGGAATCAGCCAACCAATAAATAAAATAATTGAATGAGCAATATATTTTTAAATCTGAAAATAGGGTTTGGAAAATACTTACAGCGCTATACGGTAATTTTAGAAAACACCCGGCGTTGCAAACGGCAGAGAAAAAGCAACGTAACAGTGTAATTTACACTGTTGTCGTGGGTAATAAATTACCCATTTTCGAACGGGGACAAACCAAGGCTCGGGATTGATAGGAAATGGCCTTGAGATATTTATGAAGTTAAGGGAAATGAGTTTTGGCCGTGGGTGGTGGTGGAAATGGCGGTCGAAGGCCAAAAAAGGGCTGAACGGAGTTGAGCTCGTGGGAGCTGCTCCGGCAACGGATCGAGGCCGGAAATGGGTGGTTTAGGTCGGCAAGAGGTAGGGGAAGAAGCTGTGAAAAGATGGTGGCCAGAGGTGGTGCGACGGCGCCGAAAACGGTGAAAAACTGTATGGCTTGGAGGAGCTCGTGGCGGCTAACGGTGGCTCGGATGGAGGTGAAACTTGGTGGGGATGTTCACCGGTGAGAGGGAAAGAAAACTGGGTGGGTGGTGTTGGCCACGCCGCCGGCGAGCGGCGGTTCTGGGCTGCGAAAGCAACCGGCGACAGGGGCAAAAACAGAGCAGGTGCAACGACTTCCGGCGGCTTTCGAAAGCTAACGGCTGGTACGATGGCTCTGAAAATTGGTGGGGATGATCTCTGGTGGAAGGGGAAGAGAATGGTGGTGACGGCACACCAAACGGTGGCCGGACGGCGGAGAACTGGCCGGTCAAAGTGGCGGCGACCGGAATGAGAAAAAGGGGCAGCTGGGCGTACGTGGGAGAGAAAAGAGAAGAAAGAAGAAGAAAAGAAAGAAAAAGAAAGAAAAAGAAGGAAAAAGAAAAGGAAAAAGGGAAAAAGAAAAAGAGGAAAGAAAAGAAATGAGGTCCAATCATCACTCCGGAGACCAAAAACCGATTCGCCAAAAACGATATTGAAAACTGTAAAACGACTAAAATAAATTAAACACATCAAATAAATTAAAACCAATTAAAACACATTAATTTAAAATAAATAAACCAATATATTATTCAAATTAAAAACAACCCTTTAGTGAAAATACACGTAAAAACGAGGTATCACAAGCATAGTGAGTTGGCCGACATATGCATAGTACATAGTGCTAGCATAGTAAGTTGGCCGACATATGCATAGTACATAGTGCTAGCATAGTGCATCATAGTAAGCTAGCATAGTTCCCTTTGTACGCCTATATATATCGTTGAATTGTTTAAAAAATTCATAAGTTTCATAACCTTTCTGAGCTCTATCTCTTTCTCTCTCATTTTAAAAGTTTTATAATACGTTATAACTCTCTCTTTTCTATGATTTCATAACAGAAAGTTCATTTTTTATTTGTTTAATAGAACATGACAAATGTGCGGCTCAAAGTACTTTTCAAATAAGAATCCAAAAGTAAACATGACTTTACCAAGTTATAAGTGATTGTTTGAGTTGGTAGAATCACTCCGTTAATCTAATTATTATAATTTTTTAAATTTTTATATAAAAATAATATTATAATAATATTTTATTCAATTTTTAATTTTTTTCATAACCCAATTATGAAAACTTCACCTTAACCAGAGATATGAGTTGAGAGAATCCCTCAATTCATGTCATTATTATAATTTTTTAAGTTTTTATATAAAATATTATAAATAATTTAATTTTTTTAAATTTTAAAATAAAAATTATATTTTAATAATATTTTATTTAATTTTTAACTTTCATCTTAATCCATTGTTAAAACTTCACCTGAACCAAAGATACCAATCCCATCAACAAATTATGGATCATTGCATTATTTCATAGACCAATAAAACAAATAATATGGAAAGTCGTTTTGTGATTTAGAGAGTGTACTGAAATAGTAATGATACGCAGACAAAATATTTTTATAATACATTTTACAATAATATTGTAAGATGAGGGTACTTTTGTAAAGTTATATTATTTTTATAAGGTGTTTTATATAAATACTCCTTATTTAATATATTGTTGTGAAATATATTATATAAAATATTGTGTAAATCATTTTCTGTATTGAAAAGATATCGCAGGTCCTTTGGTATATAATTGAAAAAATAATTTATATTTATAACTTCTTTTATTAACACGACAAACAATTTACTAAAGTAGAAGTTTGTCAAAATCTAACATCTCAAAATAACTGACTTTATTCAGTTAGCATTCATATATATTTTTATAACTGACGTGATCTCAAAATAATTAGTGCATTTATACACCGACTTTTTTTTTAATGAAACCTCAATATTTCATATATAGACTCATTGTATACAATCTTCTATCATTTTCCAGACTATATACAATACAATCTGGAACCTCTTCTAAAACAAACTTTTTCCTCAACTAAACTTAAGGTAGCCTTTGCCAATATATGTGCCGAAATATTCTTTTTTCTGTAGTCAAATTGTAAAAACCAATTTGAGCCGCACATTAAGATCAGTACTACACACTAGCATTGTCTTCTATAAAGCTTGACATCCTGCTACCTCTGTTGTCTGTACATTCAACTTGTTGTCACATACTGCGAGCAAAGCTTCTCCATTCTCATCTCTCATAATCACTCATATCTCCATTTTCCTCATCCTAATATCTAAAGAGGCATCCCAATTCATCTTTACATAATCTGTTATAGGTCTAACCCAAGCTGCCTTGTTAACTATTCTTGCATCCTACTGAGTTTTTGTCCTCTGTCTTCTGTTTGCCTATTTAAACTTCTCGAGAGTCTTTGCAACTGATAATAACAACCTTCTTGGACATGTAAGCCTATGCTCAAAAACAAAAATCTTCCTTCTCAACCATACTTTTTTGAACTAGAAAGCCACTTCTTCTAATTTTTCTTTATCAAGGCCTTCCATGAGCTTTTCCCATAGCATCAGAAAGTCCCCTCCATCCCTTTCCATTTTTGTACCCCACTCAAACCATTGACCCTAACATCATTAGCTTGAGGACACTCCCAAAGCACATGCATAATTGATTCTTCCACTCTATGGCAAATTGGACATAAAGGATCCTTCACTATCTTCTAAAAAAAAAATAATAATAAAAATAGTATTTACTCTTTTCTCATTCCACTCCCTTCTATTCTCTCCCATTAACCCTTTTACTTTTGAATTAGCTCTAATAACTGAGATTGGTGACTGAATTGAGAAGGAAGTTGGGGTGTTAAGCAATGTATCTTCTTCCCATCTCCCACCCTCCACCTCATCCCCTCCTTAATTAAGTCTCTTGCACTCCATATGCTTCTCCATATCATAGAAGGTCTAGTACCCAGCTTAACATCCAGAAAATTTGAATGCTTAAAATATTTTCTCTAAAACCTACTAGTGCTAGAGAATTAGGGAACTAAATAAGCCTCCAACCTTGCTTAGCTGGTAAAGCTAAATTAAAGCAACCCAAGTCCCTAAATCCCAAACCACCATTCCCTTTTTGTATAGCCATCTTTTCCCACTTTCTCCATTGAATTCTCCATTCCTTCTGATGCTTCCCCCACCAAAACTTCAAAAATATATTATTGATGTCATTGCATAGTTGGATAGGCAGCTTGATACACTCACTGTGTATGTGGGTATGGCCTGCAGTACTACTTTGATCATTACTTCTTTACCTACCTAGGCCAAAAATTATTTTTCTAGCTAGCAATCTTGTGCCATATTTTTTCGTTCAGCACTCTAAATGTGTTAAACTTTGATCTTCCTACAACAGTAGGAAGACATAGGTATCTCTCATAGCTGCCTCAAGCTATTGTATCACCAGCTTCTAAGATTCTATTCTTAACCACCATAGAGGTATTAGTACTAAAAAAGATGGAAGTTTTATCTTTATTAAGAAATTGCCCCGATGCCTTCTCATATATCTTTAAAATCTCTTGCATTTTATTCAATTCTTTAAGAGTGGCTCTACCAAACAAGATGCAGTCATCTGCAAAAGAATGTGATTTATAGAAATTCCACCTTGTGTCACTTGTACCCCCTCTTATGATCCCCATCCTTTTTGACTGATCTATTAGATAGCTGAGCCCCTCAGCGCATAAGATAAAAAGATAGGGTGACAAAGGGTCACCCTGTCTTAAACCCCTTGTTGGACTGGTTCTTTCACCTGGCTTCCCATTGACAAGAACTGAATAGGTTACTGAGGTTACACACTTTATTATAAGGTTAATCCACCTCTTACAAAATTCAAGTTTCTTCATGATAGCCTCCAAAAACACCCATTATACTCAATCATATGCTTTTGACATATCTAGTTTTACTACCATACTCCCTATCTTACCTTTCTTTTTAGTTTTCATGGAATGAATCATTTCATAAGGTACCATAATGTTATTTGAAATAAGTCTTCCTGGTAAAAAAACACTCTGTGTAGGGGCTATTATCTCAAGCAACACTTGTTTAAATATGTTGGCAATCGTTTTAGAAATTAATTTGTACAAAATATTGCACAAACTAATTGGCCAGTAATCACTCACCAATTTAGGCTCTTTTATCTTGGGTATCAAAACTAAAAAAGTATACTTTAGAGAGGAAATACAAAAGTTACCATTAAGCACAGACAAAGTAGCTTTACAAACCTCATCAGCTACTTGATTCCAATGGCTTTGGTAGAAACAAGCGCCAAAACCATCTGGTCTAAGTGAATTCAAATGGGACATTTGTTTCATAGCCTCCCCAATCTCTATTCTTGAAAATTCTTTAGCATCATCTCATTCATTTTCCTTGTCACTCTTGGTTGCATGCTTCTTAAATAGTCTTCAAAAATTGCCTTGGATGGATCAGTTGAACTAAATAGCTTCTTGAAAGAATGACTAAAGGTTCTTTCTATCTTTCCACTTCCACTAAACACTTTGTTTTGCTCATTCATAGCCTGCCTTATTGTATTTCTCTTCCTTCCTTGGTTTGCACAAGCAAGCAAATATTTTGTATTTTTATCCCCAAGTTTATACCAATTAGCCTTAGCTCTCTATCTCCACCTTAAATCCTCCTCCCCTTCCTCACTTCTTGCTTTTTTTCCTTTTCCTATTTTTTGTTCCCCCTCCATAATTTCATTACTTTTTTGTTCCTACTCACTGCCTTAACCTCTTTTTCCACTCTCACCCCCTTTGCTCTAGCCCTTCTCTTCCATGCCCCTTTCTTACTTTTATTAGTTTCTATCATACTGCACCTTTTTGTTCCTAAGACCTCATCCATCTTCATTGCCTACTTAGTTTCTTCCTTTCTTCCACCAGCTCCACCCTAAAAAATAGCCAAAGAAGCTTGGCTTTCTATCTTTATATACCCCTTTTCACTAGTTTTCTCACCCTCCTCCTTTTGCCTCTGTAACCCTGCATTGTAATAACCCTCTCCTCTTCCCTACCTTATGTTTCTTTTCCTTTTTTTTTCTTGCATTATATTCTCCTCTCATTCCCCTCGACTCTCTTTAACTCCCCCCTACAATTATTTCGAGAGCCCTCTCAATTTTCTCTCCCCCTCCCTCAATCATTTTTTATGACTGTGCCTCCTAGCCTCATATGAATTCTTTTTGTAATTCATCATCCTCAGACCTTGGCTAGCTCTCAACCAAACTCCATATTGTTCTTCCCCTTCGTTATACCTTCCCTGCATATTACACCTTGTCTCACCATGCATTATACAACCGCAAGTAAAACAGATAGGCAGTTTTTCATAACTAAAAGGTATCCATATACTCTTCCATTCTACCTTAATTGTTCTTCCCCTGAGTAAAGGCAGCATAATCTTCAACTTTATTTGAACTTTCAGAAAATTTCCCCATCCACTCCCATCTTCCAAAGTATCCACCATCTCAACATGACCCACTGTCCCTCCGATTTGCTCACCTCGGGGTTTATTCATGCATGCTAATGGTAAGTTATACATCCTTACCTAGAAGCTCTTAGAATCAAACTCCATCCACTGAGGAGGGGTGAATCCATCAAATCTCTTCATAGCTAGTAATTGACTATTAAAGAACCACAATCTCCCAGCCCAGACCCTCTGCTTATCTACATGAGTTTTGAAGGTAAAAACAAAAGTGTTTGAACATACTTCTAGAAACTTCGTTGCCTTGCTAATCCTCCAGGTTTTATACATGGTTGAACCCAGTACCTCTTTGCTAATGACTCTCGTTGAGCACATTTTCCCCACTATACTTTTATCTTCCTTGTATTTCAGTTCTTCATCCTCTTCTTCATCGAAAAAAATATCGTTTCCTTTACTTTTGACAATCGAAGCTTCCTCCATTTTTCCTCCAATTCCTTCATCTTCTCCATACTTCTACTCCATACCCACCACCTTCCATGGCTGCTAACCTGCATGAAAATTCTCTTTGATTCCCTCAGCATAATATTCTTCCCACCTTTTGCAACTTTCTGTTATAACAACCACCCTCTGAGACCTCTTGCCCGTACACGTACTCATGCACTTCACCTCCTTTTTTGTAGAGAGAAAACGAGAGAGAGAAGACTCCAAACGTTGCTCTTTACGAGTTACATACCATACATTTAATTGTAAAAGGTGTTATGCTTATATTATTAACCAATACATATATGTATGTATATATACACATTTTTCAATGTATGAATGAGATTTAAAAGAGTCGAACTAACGAATTGATTCGAGCATAAATGAGTTAGCCTTGATGAGTCTTAGCCGAGTCGAGTTGAGTTTAAACAAGTATGTGTCATTTACTAATCAAGTGAGTATTTGCTGCTACAGATGAGGGTTTTTTTTTTTTTTTTTTTTTTTTTTTTTTTTTTTTTTTTATCTTTCACAAGTCGAGTTGGTTCGAGCTTAACTGAGCAAGTATTGAGTGGGCTATCAAACAGATTGGTTCATTTACAATCCTACCAGCAATGCAATATGCCCATTACATATGGTAATATCTTCATATCATAACACAAGTTGTTACGTAACAAACATACTTTATCATAATTATACATGCATACTTCCTTGTCATATCTTGTCTTATCGTACAATACATTTCAAGTAAAATCTTGCCTTATCATATCATATTTCCTTACATGTTACATATTACATATTACATACTTCCTCACATAAAATCACAATCTTTTGTAAATCTTTTGATGTAGAACTATTCACATAAAATCATGGCTTTTCATAGCTATTTTAATGTATAATATTCACATAAAATTATGAGTTTTTGTAAAAATTCTTGATGCATATGTCATTTGCAGCTAGCATTAAACTTGTGCACAAAATCATTTATAAATTTGTCATGATGGGTACACAAAAAAGGGCTTCCAATGAAGGGCGTACATGCATAATGTTTTTATTAAATGACTTGCCGTTTACCATACATACATGTAAAGATTATATGATCATGCTACTTACCTCATAACGGTAATCCAATATTTATGGGGCATGACTGATTACCTATAAATAGGCAAATAACTTGCATTAATTTCTAACTAAACGCTTGCATAAAAATTAAGCCAAAATCTTTATAACCCTAAAATCACATAAACTCCATAGATTGATACTATAACTTAAATAATATTTAAACATAATTAACATCAACCAAAAGTGGTTCATGCATAGTTACTCGAGTAATAACACCTAGAAAATCATCAAGCTTAAGGTGCGGTTTAAATAGTGAGTTCAGATGAAAGTTGAATAAAATATTGTTAAAGTATTATTTTTTAATATTATTATTGTTTTAAGAATTGAAAAGGTTGAATTATTTATTATATTTTATATAAAAATTTGAGAAAATTGTAATAATGAGATGAAATGAGATAAAATATTTTCATTATCCAATCAGCCTGTTACTCATACTCAAGTTGATTAAACTTTTAAACGATATATTTTAACTAGTGACCGTTAACCCACTTAAATCATGTTGCCAGACCCAAACTTAAACATCAAATTCTGCACCCTATATAATCATATAGTTTCTTGCAACTTCTGTTCAAGACCAACTTGTAACATACATGAGACAGAGATATGTGGTGAGAATAATGAATGAGAGAGAGAGAGAGAGAGAGAGAGAGAGAGAGAGAGAGAGAGAGAGAGAGAGAGAGAGAGAGAGAGAGAGAGAGAGAGTAATGTTAGAGAGAGAAAAATGAGTGAAACTTAGAGATAGGGAGGAGCTTAACGTTGGGAGGCAGAGAGAGATTACCGAGAGAGCTTGAGGGCAATGTACGGTGGTGCTCGGGCGATTTAGGCTCATGCTGCAATAGCGACCAAATGGGGCAGTGGGTGGCAACTTTCGTCGTCAGCAGAGGAGGTGTAAATTGTAATGGTTGGTTTTGATGCTCTGTTTTTGTGGGGCCAAAATAAAGGCTTGTTTGGTGTAGAAGTAGGTCTAGTTTTGCGACACAAGGGTTATCGTGCGGTGCAACCTTGGTGGCTGAGACGTGGAGGAGCAAGGGAGGTTTAGGACCGTTCATGGCAGCTTGCACTTGGTTGGGTTACGGTGCATCAACTCGTTTTGCGATGGGGAGAGGGACTATTGTGTAGAAGGGCCGATGGACGTCCAATAGGGGCTGGGGGGGTGGGGGGTGGTTTGTGGCACGGTTGTGGGAAGGCTGCTGGTTGTTGGTTGGGTGGAGGTGCAACTTAGATGTGGATAGGTTCGAATGCCAGTGGTAGCTTCCATGTGAATTAGTTGGCCAATGGGGGAGAGAGAGAGGCCGTTGGTATGGGTGGTGGTTCTCGGGCGTGTGTTGTGGCTGAGGGAAGAGATGTGGAGGAGCTTGGGTCATGGCTTGAGGCTTCGGTTCGACAACCCTAGTTCTAGGTAGATGATGATACCGCGTATTGCGTGGAGGGGCATACATATACACGGTTTGATGGTATTTAAAAGCTAGTTTAGGCCATTCACTGGTTTTGGGTCTAACAAATGGGTCACTTTAAGTTATCCGTATAAGAGGCTTGCCCGTATTTTCATAGGCCTAGGACTGAATAAATTTTTATATTTTTGGACTTTTAAACAATTTATTGGGCTAAATACCAAATAAATGGGGCCCACTTGATCTGTAATTATTAAATGGATTTTTATGCAATTGATAGCCCAATAACATTAGATCGAGTGTTTTGACTAGGGTTGAGAATCGGATGGTCCGGACCTGATAAACCGACTAGACCGGTCATTTTTTGACCAAACTAGACCGGACCCAATTCGGTCCGGTCTAATTTTCAAGGGACCGAAGGGGTTCGGTCCAACTCTCGAACTAGACCGGACCGAATGGAAATTAAAAAAAAATTATTATTTATATTTATTATTTATATCATAGTTGTATATAATTAATTATATAATTATATATGGTATAAAAAAATATTAATAGTCTAATATAGACTATAGTTATACTTATACTAATATAGTTATACTAAATCACTATAACTAATACTTCAACAATAGCTATAGTGAGCTATACTAATAGTCTACTATTAATACTAATATACTATTATATAATTTATATAGTTATACTAATCACTATAATTAATACTATGTATAGCTATATAGTATATTTATCACTATAATTAATATAATTTAATTATCACTATACTTATATTTAATTAATATATATAAATCATTATAGTTAATACTTATATAGTTATACTAAAATACTGATTCACTATAACTAATATTACTAATATATAGCTATATTAATGGTCTAATTCTATTATAATTTATATATTTATACTAATCATAATAAATTAATAACTAAATCACTAGAAATATAACTATATATATTTAGTATGAATGTATTATTATGTTCTTTAATATATAACTATAATATATAGTACTAGTATATATTAATATATTATAAGAGTTATAGTATAAATATAATATATAAATTATAATATACTAAATCACCATAACAGTATAACTAATACTAATATATAATTAAGAGGATGTAAAGTCTCCTCTAAACACTCTCTCGCTGAGAGGAAATAGGTGGAGTGTGTGAGTCTTGGCGCTCTTGAGTGGCTGAGGTAGTTACTTCCCCTTGATCAAACTCTATAGATTAAGGTGGGAAGAATGGAGGATTTGGAAATGCAGTGGGATCAGTTTAGTCTTACTGAAGAGGAGAATTCGGTAATTGAGATCGGCTCTGTTGATCTAAGTGAAGTTGCAAAGAAAGGAGAGCTGTGCTTAGTGTGCAAGCTATGGTCTGATCGACGGGTGGGGAAGGACATTGTACGTGCTACTATGGTGAAGATCTGGAGAGTTGATAGTTCTTTCACTTTCCAGGAGGTTAGTACAAATCTGTTTGTAATTACATTTGTGTGTAAAAAGGATAAAAACCGAGTGTTAGAAGGGAGGCCTTGGTTGTTTGGCAATTGTTTGCTAGTTCTTAAGCCTTTTGATGCTTTTATCCATCCGATGAAGATGAATTTTGATAGTGAGAGTTTCTGGATTCAAATGCATAATTTGCCTTTTGTTTGTATGAAAAGTGAGATTGGGAAGAAAATAGGGGAGTCGATAGGGATGGTTCAGGAGGTTGATGTAAGGGAGGGTGGATCTGAATGGGGAGGTGTTCTAAGAGTTAAGGTTGAGTTGAATTTGAAGAAGGCCATTGCTCGTGGCAGATCTGTGAATGTGCTAGGGAAGAAATACTTGATTTCTCTAAAATATGAGAAATTACCTAGAATTTGTTTTGATTGTGGTATGATTGTTCATGGGGGGAAAGGTTGCTCTAGCTCAAATGGAAATGCATCAGGGAAACAATATGGTACTTGGCTTCGAGCCAATTATTCTATGGGGAAGAGGAGTGGTATTCCAAATGATGGAAGAGAAGAGGTTGATGAGAGGAAGGGGAAGATCTATGATGATAATTCAGGGAAGGAGGAGGGTTTATACTCTCAATTTGATCCTGTACAAGCTGAAGGATCTATGGATTCGAATAATAGTGAAGAGAAGGATGGCCTAAATGGGAGTGGTGTGAAAGAAGTTAATGTTAGTAGCCCTGTGATGCCATCTTTGATCCCTGGAAAAAGTGATTCTAGACCAGTTAGCAAGGTGTTTGAGGAAATGCCTGAAATCACTGCTAATGAATCTATGAATGACTCTAAACACATTTGTACAAGAAGGAGTATGATAAGTGCAGAAGAATTAAAGAGGAAACAAGCAGAGTTGAAGGTCAGTAATCAGTTGTCAGTATTAAAACAAAATGAGTCTAAAAAGAATGAGGGTGAGGGAGTGGCTAGCAGAGGAAAGTGGAAACGAAGGGCAAGGAATTCAGACTGTTCTAATGTAACTGTTATGCCTGGAAATGGTAAGCGTAATTTGCAACTTGTTGATGAGGTTGAAGCTGCAATTGAAAACCCTGTGAAAAGAGGAAGGATAGATGATAGCTGTGAGGAAATGACTCCTAAGGATATGGCGGTGGCTGTTGTGCAGCCCCGCCAATCATCATGAAAATTCTAAGTTGGAATTGCCGGGGGCTTGGGAACCCTCAGACAATTCAAGACCTCTACCTTTTGGTAAAGGATAAGAAGCCCAAAATAGTGTTTCTCATGGAAACAAAACTATTAACAAAGAAGTTTGATGCTATAAAAAGAAAGTTGGGATGTGCTGGCTGTTTTGTAGTGGATGCTAGAGGAAATAGTGGAGGTTTGGCCCTTCTGTGGAATCAAGAGGTTAATCTTGAGGTGCTGAATTTTACTCAACACCACATTAGTGTTTGGGTGATGAATGATGATGGTATAAGGAAGTGGTTGTTGACTGGCTTTTATGGCCATCCAGAAGTCTCTAAAAGAAATGCAGTGTGGGGATTATTATCTAGTCTGAAACCTTCAAGGGAGCAAGGGTGGTGTGTAATTGGTGATTTTAATGAGATTATTACACAATCTGAAAAGGTGGGGGGGAGGGAAAGGCCTGAGGGACAGATGGAGGGGTTCAGACAGTGTCTAGAAAACTGTAACCTTTATGACTTGGGATGGAAGACTATGAAATATACCTGGACAAATCAACATTCAGATGATACTTTTACCAAAGAGAGGCTTGATAGGGCTGTTGCTAATCCTATATGGTTGGAGGTCTTTAAAGAAAGGGTGGTGGAGACATTGACTGCTAGGCAATCTGATCATAAGCCCATTCTACTCACTTTGGTTGAAAATAGTCCTTTTATAAGGAAAAGAAGGAGACTGTTCAGGTTTGAGGCAAAATGGATTTTAGAGGAGGAAGGTGGAAGGGTTGTGGAACATGCTTGGGATAGAACCTTGGAAACTAAGAACTTACTGATTAAGGTTCAAAGAAAGTTGAAAGTATGTAGTGGAGACCTTCTTAGATGGAATTCTCAAAGAGCTAGTGATGGGGAGAAGGAGATACTGAGGCTGTCTGAGAAACTGAAAATGGAGCAAGAAAACGAGAGTCCTCACAATGTCTCTGTAGTGAGGAAATTGCAGAAGGATTTGGGTCTACTTCTTGAAAAGGAGGATTTAAAATGGAAACAGAGGGCTAAGAGATCATGGTATAAGCTCGGTGATAAAAATACTAAGTTTTTTCATGAGTGTGCTAATCAGAGAAGGAAGAGGAACTGCATCAGTGAGATTATGGATGATCAAAGAAGATGTGTGAAAGATCAGAAGGGAATTGAAGAGGTGTTCTTCCAGTACTATAGCAATTTGTTTTGTTCCTCCAATCCCTCAACAGATGATATAGCTGCTGGTTTGTGGGGAGTAGAGAGCAAAGTTTCTGGTTCCATGAATGAAGAGTTGCAGAAGGAATTTACCAAGCTAGAGGTTGTGGCAGCACTTAAAGATATGGGCCCTTTGAAATCTCCTGGGCCAGATGGCTTTGGAGCATGCTTCTTTCAGAATTACTGGAGTACTATTGGAGATGAGGTATGCCTTGCTGTTTTATCTTTTTTGAATGGAAAAGCTGGGTTGGATGGGTCTATTAATTTTACTCATATTGCTTTAATTCCCAAAGTTGAAAAACCTGTTGTAGCTAGTGACTTTCGGCCTATAAGCCTATGTAATGTCTTGTATAAATTAGTGTCAAAAGTCCTAGCTAATAGGTTAAAGAAAGTGCTGCCAGAGATTATTTCAAAAAATCAGAGTGCCTTCCTCCCTGGGAGATTAATTACTGATAATGTAATGGTGGCATATGAGGCTTTGCATACTATGAAGACAAGGCAAAAAGGAAGGGTTGGTAGCATGGCATTGAAGCTGGATATTTCAAAGGCATATGACAGAATTGAGTGGGGTTTTTTGGAGGCCATTATGAGAAAGCTTGGCTTTGGTGAAAGGTGGATTAAATTGGTGATGGTGTGTGTTACTTCTGTAACATATTCTGTTCTGATTAATGGGCAGCCAGGTTGTACTATTAAGCCTTCTAGGGGAATACGCCAAGGAGACCCCATTTCCCCATATTTGTTTATCCTTTGTGCTGAAGGCCTAAGTTCTCTTGTTGATATGGCTGAAAGGAGGGGTGATATATGTGGTGTTGCAGTTACCAGAGGAGGTATAAGAGTAAATCATTTACTCTTTGCTGATGATTCTGTCATATTTGGGAGGGCTAAGCTGTCTGAGTGGTTTAAAATTCAAGATCTTCTTAGCACGTATGAGAGGGCCTCAGGACAGAGTCTAAACAGACAGAAAACTACAATATTTTTTAGCTCCAACACACCAATGACAGTGAGAAGACAGATTCAGCAAGTTGCAGGAGTTGCTACATGTGGCAATTTTGAAAAATACCTTGGTCTTCCCTCTATTGTAGGTAGATCAAGGTATAATACCTTTAAGAGTTTAAAGGAAAGAGTATGGCACAAGGTGAATAATTGGAAGAATACATTTCTTTCACAGGCAGGGAAGGAAATTTTATTGAAAGCTGTTGCCCAAGCTATCCCAACATATGCAATGAGTGTTTTTATGCTTCCAAGGAGACTGTGTAAAGAAATTGCTGCAATTATGGCCAGATTCTGGTGGGGGCATATGCAAAATGATAAAAGAATCCATTGGAGGAGTTGGTCAAAGATGGGGGAATCAAAGAAAAGAGGAGGATTGGGTTTTAGGGAGTTTGAAAGCTTTAACAAAGCTATGTTGGCCAAACAAGTTTGGAGGATGTTGAATAATCCTTCTTCTTTGGTTGCAAGGGTTATGAAGGAGAAATATTTCAAGAGGGGGAACTTGCTGGAAGCTAGATTGGGTCATAGTCCTTCCATGATATGGAGGAGTCTTTGGTCTTCTTTGGGTTTGATTAAAACTGGTCTGGTTTGGCAAGTTGGGAGGGGTAATAATATTAAGGTTTGGAAGGATAAATGGATTCCATCATCCTCTTCTCATATGGTGTCTTCTTCTGTCAAAATTCTAGCTGAAGATGCTTGTGTTAACCAACTTATTGATGAGAGTACAGGTCATTGGAAGACAGAGTGGATTTCTGAAATTTTCAGTGAAAAAGATGCTGAAGCCATCTGTAGTATTCCTCTTAGCAGGTTGGGGTCTGAGGATAGAATGAAATGGGGCTACTCACAGAATGGTCTTTTTTCTGTGAGGAGTGCCTATCATCTTGAGCATTCGAGACTGATAGCTGAGAAGGGGGAAAGTTCAAATGTGCTAGAAAATGAGTTTGGTTGGAAATCAATTTGGAAGCTGAAAGTGCAGGGAGTGGTAAAACAGTTTATATGGAAGGCTTGTCATGATTTACTTCCCACCAGAATGAACTTGGCCAAGAAGAAAATAATTGAAAATAGCTTATGCCCAGTATGTGAGAGGGAAGAGGAGTCAACTATACATGCTTTGTGGGGTTGTCCATCGGCATCAGATGTGTGGGCAGAAAATAACAGTCCTGTTCATAAATGGGCAAGCTCAGTGGTGGATTTCATGGAGCTTTGGAAGCAGCTGAACTATTGTTTGGAGGAGGAGAAGGTTGGTTTGGTGGCCTGCACTTTGAGGAGAATATGGTTGAGAAGAAATGCTGTTATTTTTGAAAAGAAGTTTGAAGATCCGAAAGCTTTAATTAGTGCTGCTCAACAGAATTTTGCAGATTTCAGAGAAGCCAATTCTGGTTCTATGCCTACTCAGTCTAACAGAATTATGGCTAGATGGAAGAAGCCTGATGCATTGGTCTGTAAATTTAATTGGGATGCTGCCATTGATGCTACTAATAAAAGGGTGGGAATTGGGGTTATAGTTAGAGATTCAGAAGGGGAAATTCTTGCTTGTATGTGCTTAAGAATGAATAATTTGTTGAAACCTGCTTGTGCTGAGGCATATGCTTTGAGAAGGGCTATGTTCTTTTGCTTACAGCTAGGCTGTTCAAGTGCAGTTTTTGAAGGTGATTCTCTAGTTGTGGTTAATGCTACTAATAGTGGATGTGAAGTGAGTCCAGATTATAGTGTTATCATTGAAGATACCAGGAAAATGCTTAGTAATGATGGGAAATGGTCTGTAAAGTTTACTCATAGGGAAGCTAACAATGTAGCTCACACATTGGCCAAATTGGCTCTTGATTGTAGTGATGAAACTATATGGATTGAGGAGGGTCCTCCACAGATTAAAAATTCTGTGTTGAAGGAAAAATATTGTAATGATTGATTGATTGTTAATGAAATATGTAGGGCCTGTTGGTTCCTACTTGTTCCTTTCAAAAAAAAAAAAAATACTAATATATAATTCTACTAACAGTCTACTATTTTATAGTTATACTAATCACTATAATTAAAACTAATATATAGCTATACAATACTTATATAGTTGTACTACTAATATTAGTCTATTATACAGTCTAAGACTTTCAATTCTAATATAGGCTATATAGTTATAATTAATACTAATATTTATATTAATACTAATAATGTAGAATATATTTATACTAACTAACTCATTCAACATAACTAATATTACTAATATAATATAGCCAAATTGAATTACTAATAGTCTAATACTAATACAATTATATAGTTATACTAATCATAAATTCATAATAACTAAATCATTATAAGTCTATAACTATATATATTTAATATCAATGTATTACTATATTCCTTAATGTATAACTATTAACTATAATATATAGTACTAGTATAACCGATCAAAAAAATATATATAGTACTAGTATATATATTAATGTATTAACATATTATAAAAGTTATAGTATAAAGTATAATATATCATATATTTGTAAATTTATAATAGTATTAGTATAGTTAGCTTAATATATAATATATTAGTATTAAATCACTATAACTACATAGAGTATTAGTAATAAGAGTATTACTATTATTACTATTATTTAATATGGTATTACATATAGTATTACTATCATTACATATAATTATTAGTTATAGTATTAGTACTAGTATAGTTATTAGTACTAATAGACTAATAGTATTAGTTATTAGTATCACATATAGTTACATATATAGTTATCACTATTACTATTATTACATATAGTTATTAGTTATAGTATTATTACTAATAGACTAATAGTATTAGTGTATTACTAATATATATAATAGTATACTATATGATATATATTAAATATATTACAATATAATTACATAAGTATTAAACAAAATGTCATTGGATAAAAAAAAAAAAAAAAAAAAGAAAAGAAAAGAAGAAGAATAGAGAGTCAATTGTGGACCGATCGGACCGAATAGGACCAGACCAGACCGGTCTTGGTGGAGTTCGGTCCGGTCTAGGGTGGGAAAACCCTGGACCGAATAGGTTCGATCCAGTCCGCAAAACCTACTCAGACCGGACCGAACTCACCCCTAGACTTTTGACCTATAGAAATATTAGCACGGGTCGTTACATTATAAGTTTTGGTTTATTTAGAAACAATTGGGTTGAAGGGTAATAAGTATTGGATAGAGATTTCATGCGACTTTTTAGTCTAAATACATTTTAGAATTTAGAGAGAGAAAATGACACAATTTGTTAACCTTCTAACATTAAGTATTGCTCATGGGTAGTGTGGACCAAAATTAAATACAGTAGCGTTCATATATTGTAACTATATCTTCTAAAATGTATTTGAATAATAAAAAGAGTTATTTGAAATATTGATTCATAAGACAAATATATGAAATGCGAGAGTTTGACTTTATTGAATAATTGTGGTGCCCTGTATCTTATGAAAGTCTAGGTGATGATTCGTGGTATCAAGGCTGCTGGCTAATGGTCAACATCCAAGATGCAATTAAATAGGGCATGTAATTTTATAGAGGGAAGTACTCAAGTAAGATGTCCATTTATGGAAACACAATGGAATACTAAACTTCACGACAACAAGGAGACTTCTCACCCGTGGTCTTTTATGTGTTCTTTCCTGTGTGTACACTTAGGGTTTCGAGATTGAAAAATGGAAAGTTTCATAATATGATACTGCCTGGTTTGGCCACCGTGGATAGTAGATGAACAACAGATGATAGCTTTTAGATCATTTCTTGATGATTGTGAACTAATGGACTTAGGCTATTCAGGGTTTGTCTATACTTGGTGCAATCGAAGAGGGAGTAATCATAGTATCAGTGAGAGGTTAGAAAAATTCTTAACTAATATTGAGTGGAAGGACCTGTTTAACTCAGTGCAGGTTGTACATGGGACTGTGGCTCATTCTGATCATATTCCTATTATGTTACATGTTGATGTTGAAGGATATCACAAAAGGGGTCCAAAACCTTTCAGGTTTGAGGCTATGTGGGTTGAGGCTGATGATTGTGAACAAGTTTTTGCTAAGGCATGGAATAGTGATGTTAGTAGTAGTGCAATGGAGTCTGTGATGAGGAAAATTTCAAAATGTAGTGAGGAGTTGCAGGTATGGAACAAGAAGAAGTTTTGGATGGTACATAGAAAGCTCAAACTTGCTAGAACTAAACTTCAACAACTACAACAAATGGACCCAAGATATATAAGAATACAAGAGCACAATGAAGCTAGAGCCGAGGTACAAAGTTGGTTAGAAAGAGAAGAGTTCATGTGGAGATAAAGATCTAAAGCTCTGTGGCTCAAAGAAGGTGACCAAAATTCAAAGTTTTTTCACAATAAAGCTTCTCAGAGAAGAAAAAAGAACACTATACATGGAGTAATGGATAGTGAAGGGCGATGGCAGACTGAGGAAGGAAGGAATGCAGCAATCCCAGGTCATTTTAATGATCTCTTTACTTCTTCAAGAGGAAGAGGAAACATGGAGTTTCTTGATGGGCTAAATAGTAAAATCTTTGCTCAAATGAATGATGAACTCACACAAAGTTTTACTGAGGAAGAGTTGATTTATGCTTTACATTAGATGAGCCCAACAAAGGCTCTATTCCTGATGGCATGGCAACAATATTCTATCACAAATATTGGTACTTAGTGGGTAAGTATGTCATTGCTACAGTGCTACTTACTTTAAATTCTGGTAATTTCCCTGCTAGCCTTAATCACACTTTTATTTCTCTAGAGCCAAAGAAGAAGCCTGAGTTAGTTGTTGACTATAGACCCATTAAAATTTCTAATGTGAGCACTAAATTGATCTCAAAAGTGTTAGCTAATAGACTTAAGGTTGTTCTCCCTCATGTGATTTCTAGTTCACAAAGTGCTTTTGTACCTAAGCGCTTGATTATTGACAATATTTTGATTGCTTATGAAATTGTTCAATTTCTAAGTCAAAAAAGGAAGGGGAAAGCTGGGTATTTGTCTTTTAAATTAGATATAAATAAAGTTTATGATAGAGTTGAGTAGAGTTTCTTAGAAAATATCATGCTAAAACTATGTTTTCATACCAAATAGGTGGATTTGATTATGCTGTGTATAAAACATGTTCTTTTTCTACTTTGATTAATGGAGAGCCCTATGATCCAATTATAGCCTCAAAAGGATTGAGGAAGGGTGACTCTTTGTCACCCTACTTGTTCCTTTTGTGCACAAATGGTTTGATCTCCCTGCTGCATCACTGAGAAGAAGCCAGAATTCTCAAATGCATCAAAGTCTATAGAGAAGCCCTAAGTATTAATCATATGTTGTTTGCAAATGATAATGTTCTCTTTTGCAGAGCTGATAACGAAGACAATGTGCAATTACAAAAGCTACTGGGGATCTTGAGGAAGCCTCGAGCCAACAAGTTAACAAAACCTCTATGGTTTTTAGCAGAAATGTAGATCATGGCCTTCAAGGTGAGCTCATGTCCTTGTGGGGGGTTGGTGGCTTTCAACAGTATGACAAGTACCTTGGCTTACCTTCTATGATTGGTCGAGCTAAACAAAAAGCCTTCTCTAATTTGAAACATAAGGTGTGGCAGAAACTTCAAGGGTGGAAGGAGAGGGTGTTTTCTCAAGGGGGTAGGGAGATACTAATAAAGGTTGTAGCTATGTCTTTTCCTGCATACACTATGAGCTACTTCAAACTTCCTGGAACTCTATGTAATGAACTGGAAAGTATGACAACTAAATTTTGGTAGGGGCAGAAAGAAAGGGAGAACAAGATATATTGGGTCAACTAGAAATCTATGTGTGATCCAAAAAAAAAAAAAAAAAAAATTGGTGGAATGGGCTTCAAAGATCTTAAGACTTTTAATAAGTCTTTATTGGCTAAGCAGGGTTGGAGAATTATGACTGCAGAATCCTTTTTGTTGCATAAGATGTTTAAGGCAAAGTCTTTTCCCAATACAGATTTTTTTTAATGCTAAATTTGACAATTCCCCTTCATATGTTTGGCGAGGCATATGGGAATCTAGGCTATTATTGAAAGAAGGTCGATGGAGGGTGGGGAATGGAAAAAATATCAAGCTCTTGAAAGATTCTTGGGAAGAACCCTATGAATCACTCCTTAGTTGAGGAAGCAAATCAAACTAGTATTATTATAGCTGACAGTCTCATTGACTGTAATACAAATTGGTGGGATCCTGAAAAAGTTCAAGTTGTTCTCCAACCTAGAGATGCAACAAAAGTCTTAAGGATCCTGATTTCACCTGGTAATCATGAAGATAGACTAATTTGGGAGAAGGAAAAAGATTGGGAATACAGTGTAAAAGGTGCCTACAAGTTATTATGTGATTTGCAGAAATGTAATCAAGAGGGGGAAAGTTCAAGAGTAGCTAGTTAGAGATGAATTTGGAAGGAAATCTGGAAGTTAAGAGTCCCTACTAAAGTTAAAGTCTTTGTTTGGAGAGCTTGTAGAAATGGATTACAAACTTTGCAAAATCGGAAAAGGTGAAATGTGGTAGAGGATGAGAAGTGTTTTTTTTGTGGAACTGATGAGGAAAGTCTGGTTCATGCCATTTTCTACTGTCCTTACATTACTGCTTGCTGGAATCAACATTTCCCAAGTCTAGATTCATGAAGTAGAGCTGAAAGTTTCTCTGATCTTGCAAGCTGGATAAGAGATAAAGGTGGCGAAACAGATATGGAGAAGTTTCTTCTTATTGCTTGGGGAATGTGGTATAAAACGAATCATAAGCTACAAGAAGGGAAGGATTTACAGCCTGAATAGATTATTGTGCGTGACTTATATATACAAAAGGAGTTGAAGGAGGTTAGGAACCAACCGAAATAGCTAAGTCAACTACCCTACTATTGGTCTCCTCCTTAAATGGGGGTCCTGAAGCTCAATGTTGATGGTGCCATTTTTGAAGTTTAAAACAATGCAGGGATGGGGGCAGCCCTCACAGATGATAAGGGAGATGTAGTTATGCCAACTATTAGGAAAGAACATGAGGTAAATGATCCAATTGAGATTGAATTACTTGTAGTATTCATAGGACTACAAATCTATATGCATATATGGATCACTAACCTCATTTTAGAAAGTGATTATTTCTTAATGGTGCAAGCAATCCAATCGGGTAAGTGTTCCCTATCTTTGTTGGGAAATCTTTTGAAGGAGACTATTGGCTTGATGCAGTGTTTTTAGTCTTATTCTATCAATACATAGGGAGGTTGGGGAATGCAGCTCATAGACTTGCTTGACATTCTATGCATGTAAATGATGTTTTAGTTTGGTGGGATTCAATCCTAGATTTCATATTCCCAGTTATTTGGACTGAAAAATGTATGTAATCATTCTATTGATGAATAAAAGTGATGTTTTCCTATAAAAAAAAATATAAATATATCTATATATAAAAAGTGCCTATGAAATGGAATTTGTTGTTTTAACAGAAGTTTTCAAACGGGAGTTGTGGTTTTTAATGAAAATTGTTAACGCAGTTAAATTTAATTCACATTGAGATTTTCATTCAATTATGGACGTCTATCCGCATTCTGTGAAAGAAGAAGCTGTCGATTAATTATGCACGGTACTCACAGAGAGAGAGAGAGAGAGAAATGATGAGAGGGAGAGAGTGTGAGAATGAGAGTGGAAGAGACAGAGGCTTGCCATGTGGGTTGGAAGAATATGTCACTAGGGTTGATGAGCTATACCTGATCAACTCGATTCATTCGTTGTTTTGTAACCCGATAAAAGCCAAGAATATGCTATTTTGTTGTATAAAAATAGAGCAATGCAAGATGACCATGCTCTGTTTTGTTTTCTTTGGAGCAGTTGCTGATAGAGATGGAGGGATCGAAGCAGAGTTCGATGCAGTCGGAGATCGAGCACATTCCGTCGGAGTCTGTGAGGATGTAGGCCATTGTGGGGAAAGTGGTGGTGCCGGCTCGAAGCTCGGTGGTGAAGGTGGAGTTGCACTAGGCCAACTTGAGCCGCTTGCCCACCCAGCTGTTGGCCAATTACGTGTTCATTCGGGTCAGTGGCTTGCGCTTTGGTGGGGCGGTTTGGACCTCCATCACCTAGGCTATGGAAGAAAACTCATTGTGGCTTGGATCTATCAAGGGGAGGTATTAGTAGGGTAAAATTAGTTTTTATTTTTTATGCACTATATATAAATAATATATTTAGCAGTCATATATATATAATATAATATATAAAATAAGAGATTCTAACGAAGGAAATGTTTCATTTGTTAATATGTAAGGGAAATTATCTCAACTGATCAAGGATTCTAATTAATTTTCTTAATTCTTATTTTGGATTATTGTAGTAGTGTGAACAATGACCAGCTGATTTTAAAGAATATATTGAAAAATTGGTGGTTCTCATGCAGCTAATGGTTGTAGGGTCACATGTTGACGTTCTTCATGGGTGTCTTCGTCAAGCAACAATGTGTGGCTGTGCAAGGACGAGTTGGGAGGCGGTTGGTTGGCAGGACGCACATGACTGAGGTGGGAGCTGGAGGTGGAAGAGAGAGGTGTTAGGTTGGCGTATGGCTTGGGCGGCAAAACTCACAAAAAATAGAGAGGCGTACACGTTAGGTGAGAAGGAAAAATAAAAACTGGGAGTGAGTGACGAGAGGAAGTAACCGTTGGGTGGTTGTGCGATGATGAATAGTTGCACAAAAAAAAACAAAAAAAAAAGTTTTGCAAGGTCGTGAGACGTGGGTCTTCTTGGTGAGAGAAACCTTTGAAACCATTGATCTCCATCTGATTTCAAGAACAACACTCTCCCTCTTCACCTCTATTTTAAAAGTTAATATTTTTTTCCACCACTTGTGGATGCACATCTGGCCTTTACATAGGGCACTACATGAAGAAGGAAATCGAAGCAAATATCCAAAAAGTGAAAAAAAATGTTACTGTTTTTCTTCTAAATGATGTAGATCTTGTCAATAGACAAATCAATAGGCAAAAAACGTTACATGTTGAGTGCAAGGGAGCTTTCGATCAAGTGGGCAAGCCATCCTCTATATTGGTCCGGGAAACCCTTTCCACATTCAAGGTTTTCAACTTTGCACTACTTTATTCTAATGATTTCAAAAGCTAAGCTTTCAATAACCCAGATGTTTTAAATCAATGATCATAAGGACATTAACTCCGTGTGTGGGGATTTGGGGGCGTCACAATAGAAGTCTCAACAAGTCTGATCACAACAGTAAACATAATCATATTGTTATTGGATTCCATCCAAACTCCTAATGCAAACAAAAGCCAAAGCCTCAGATAAAGATACCAAATAACAATAAAACATTCCAAGACGAGACTTCTTTCAAATACACTAGCTATTGCCTGGGTTCCATCAGCTTGCTGCTGTCGACTCACGACTTATCTGTGTCGACATGCAACATTGTGAACGTTAAGAAGGATCTAGTTCAGTAATTGAAACATTATTTATTGATGCTTGGACATGCCTCTTTCTAGATTTACCTGAACATTCGGAAGACTTGTCTAGTCCATTGCCACTGTACATAAGAAATGGAGGTCTTCCGGGTACTGCTAGAGTAATAGACTGGCTACTAAGCATGAGAACGACTGAAGCTGCAGTAGGTCTATCAGCAATATTTTCTTGAACACAGAGTAACCCAATATGGATGCATCTTATTAAGTGAACAGTTGAATTAACCCTCATTGTGAGATCTACAAGATTTAAAGGTGTCCCCTCCCTCCACATTTTCCATGCCTACAAAGATATTTAATTTGCAAATATCATATGCATGTTTAGTAGTCACAAATTGAGATGGAAAGAAAGGTTTACAAGGACAATTGCACATACATAGCTTGTAAGGCATTCTCCAATTTGTTCATTGGGGAAAGAACTGTTGCTTTGCCCACTCACTATCTCCAAAAGTAACACACCAAAACTAAAAATATCAGACTTTGTGGAAAAGTTGCCCTGCATAGCATACTCTGGAGGCATATATCCACTACATTTGTACAACAATAGTATTAGTATTGTTTGAATGATAACATGCATTATAATACTTATATAGTAGAACTAACTAAATTTCATCATGTTAATGAGAGATCGTAAGACAAATCTTCGATGAAATCCATGTTAAATCTTTCTAAGAAACAACGTAATTATGTGTACTGTTTGTATGTAAAGATGATGCGATGTTATGGTTATTATCTCTAGCCTAAATCTATGTACTTACTAGGTTCCAATGATTCTCCTTGTATTGCCTTGAGTTTGATCTAACAATCTTGCTGTGCCAAAATCAGAAATTTTCGGATTCATACGCTCATCTAACAAAATATTGCTGGCTTTGAGATCGCGATGAATAATACGCAGTTGAGAATCCTCGTGAAGATAAACGAGCCCTCGAGCAATGCCCTCTATAATTTTGTAACGCATTTCCCAATCCAATTGGATACGCTTCATTGGATCTTCATGTTATGAAACAATTGATTTTGTTAAACAAATAAATGTCGAACACAAACTAAATAAAAAAAAAGGTTGAGTAGAACCTACAACTGAAGGGCATAGGTGTAACCATACCAAATATGAATCGATCCAGGCTTGCATTAGGAACAAACTCATAGATTAGAAGCCTTTCGTTTCCTTCCGAACAGAATCCTAAGAGCCTTACCAAATTTCGATGTTGAAGCCTTGCTACTAAGAGAACTTCATTCCCAAACTCTGTATCTCGGCCTTGTCCAGAATCCATGGATAGCCTTTTTACTGCTATTTCTTGTTCATTTTGTAACATACCCTGAAAAATGAAAATATTTCATGATTTGGAATATATATACAATACTCGGTAACACAAAGAATTGGATTTAATATCCAATGGCAGAGAATTCTTAGATGCTTTTCATGTCAGTAATGTCATCACCTTGTAAACAGCACCAAATCCACCTCCCCCAAGTTTATTTTCATCAGAAAAGTTATCTGTAGCCATTGTAATTGTGCCAAAGTCGAACCGCAATGATTCCACAGTACTCATGTCATGCATTGCTTCACGTAAGGAACACGATAATACATTGAAATGTTATTCGTCATTGCTTAGAGAAGTGTCATTCAATTAATATAATGTGCATATAGTATTAAGTGATCTGGATGGATCAATTTTATTAAAAGTCGCCCAAAACACTCAATTTTTCAGCTAGTTAACTTGATTTCAAGAAAATATACATTTAATTTGTAAAGTCCCAAGCAAGACCTAAGTTACATCTGGGCTCATATTCTAGAAGGAATAGTGAATGGCGTGGTTGGGATTATTGAACTTACTTTTAACTTTCTCTTCTGTTTTCCTGATCACCCTTGAATAGAAGATGAAGATTCCGATTATAATCAGTACTAGAGAACCAACAGCTGACACAACTATAGCGATTGTAGTTCGAGATGAGTTACCTTCCTTTCCTGCAAACAGTACCAGAAGTTTGCTTTCAATAAAACATTCGAGATTCTGGAAATTAGCATATCTAAACTTCTAGTGTATATTAATCACATAAAATATGGGATAAAACCAAATTAACTAAATACAAAATTAAATATATATGTATAGTTAGTTGTGTAACATTACAAAATCTTTGATAGTCCACTTATCTTATTTTATTTGATCTACTGGTTATAACTTTTCATCAAGCAGTTCGTTGTGGTTTACGCCAAATGGCACAGGTGCAATCTATTCAACTTGAGTTTCCACTTGAGATTAAATTAAGATCCCCATAATTAAGAATTAACATAACACGCCAAGCATAAGAGTCATGATTAAGAGAACTTAGGAAAGAATGATTAGACTATAAAATATATTCGATATTTGATACTAAGGAAGATAAACGATATTTTCAGTCTTGGAGTGTTTGTACTCCATTTGAAAAAGTTTAGTGAATTTGGAGTTTACATAAAAAATTATTTCTCTTCCTTTTTTTGGAAGGGAATATGCAGGAGACTCAACTATAATGTATTTGCAATATTTTCTACTGCGTTTAGTAGGTTGCAAAGGTGGTCTCGCACCCTTTCCAGCTACTAGCTAGAACAAGTGAGCCGTAACAACAAAAATGAAGTAATTTCTGTTTTCTAAAGTAATTTCTGTTTTCTAAAATGATCAACTAATCCCGTGGAATGAACATCTCTTTATAGTATGATCCAAAGTTCCTAATAATTCAACGAGTTACCCATCCTTTGTTTTCTGAAGTTTCTTTTTGATGCTGTATGAAAAAACCCGGATCAAATCCTGCATTTGCAAGCCTCAAGTTCTTCTGTGTATGGGAACGTTATGATAGGAGTACTAAACTTGTTAGGCGCAGTCTTTGGAAAAACATCACAAAAAGAAAAGAAGATATCATGTACTTCTGTCAAGCATGAACGTAGTATTAGACCATACCTTCTGTTGGAGGGGATGATGGCGGCAGTAGCGACGGCGGTGGTGCCTCAGCTATGGGGTCGTAGAAATTATAAATCTCATACCTTAAATCACAGCTGGGTGATATATATCTCCCTCCCTGCTTTCCATAACAGCATGAAAATACCTCTGCCGTAGTCTGCTCCAGGCAGCTCTTGCAATCGAGTTCATCCAAATCAGGGGTGCACATAAGAAGTGCATGTATCGTTTGGTAGTCTTGGGCAGTCTCACTTCCCACAGCAAATTTGCGAGTAGAACTTCCTGCTGCGGCTAGGTTATTTAGCCTCTCTAACAAAGGCCGTAGAACCTGTGTGAACCCATCTACATCTGAGGCGTTTCGTGTGTTGTAGAAGGAATATAAAGGGTTGGCTTCCAAAACACCAAATATATATCTGTTGGAGTATCGCACCATACATGTCGTGTACCATATGATCGCCTCCTTCTGGTTTGGACAATACTGCAATAGATCGTGACTCGACGCATTTACACAACTTCGGCATTCGTCTGTCCCAATGTCTCCTCTACAAAGTGCAATCGCGTTTACTTGGTCGGAATTTTCTCCGACGGATGAATTATAAAACCCGTAGCTGATTTTGGTATTGGAAGACATGGACGCCAGGACGGTGTTGAGATTTACTCTGTATGTACTGTTACTGGTGTAGTTACCCTTATCGGAGCAGACATAGGGATCTTGCGCTAACGTTACAGCAAACAGATGCAAGATCAGAATTAGGCAGGAGAAGAAAAGTAGTCTTGAACAGCACATCTTCGCTGTTTCTCTCTCTAGTCTTCAAGTTGAAGTTCCAAGCGCCCAAAACTCAATTTGTTGAATATAAAACAAGAAGTGAAGACTGAAGATTGGAAAGATCATCTAACTAATTCAAGACAAGGAAAATTAGCAGCAATTTGCCGTGTGAATACTGGCTGAGCAAGGGATATTGCGAGTTATATTAGTTTATGTTCTTAGAAATATGATTATTAATATGACTTTTGACCAACACCTCATTTTTATGACTTGAGCAGATCGACCATCTTAATAAGAAATCAAATTATATATGATAATGGCCAAATGCCAAAGATCAGAAGTACATCTTCCATGAGGAATCCTGGGGGTAAACGTACCATTCATGAATGTGGACAATTAGTTGATGTTATGATCATATATGCCTATAGAAAATATGGACATGTTGATGTGTATATGTTGACTTCACTGGTGTTAAGGTTCATCAGGACCCTACATGATTAATATTAAATATTAAATTACTTTTCTAAATTCTTATACTAAATATTATAAATAATTCAATTTTTTAAAATTTTAAAATAATTAAGAAATATTATTTTAATAATATTTTATTTAACTTTTAAAAATTGAATAAAATGATATTAGAATATATTTTTTAATATTATTATTATTATTTTAAAAATAGAAAAAAATTAAATTATTTATTTTATTTTGTATAAACATTTTAAAAAATTATAATGATACAGTATAAAATAAGAAGAGTTATAAAAACAAAATACAAAGTTATTTTTCTTCCGGTCTCTGCCCCCTTCCTGACCTGCGCCGACACCCTCAACATCTCTCACAACCATCTGTCTCTCCCTATGCCTCAATCTCTCCCGTACCTCTTCTTTCTCTCTCCGTTCCTGGTCAAGTTCCAAAGCATGAAGACCACAAAGGAAGCTCCCTAAAGCCATAATAGTTCCAACAAAGTTTTTTTTTTTTTTTGCCTTCATTTCTATTCCCGCTGGGTTGAAGTAATAAAAACACCATGAATAAATACTCTCATGTCTTGTTTCCTTCCCCGTAGCAAAACGGAGCTTAAGATTCAAAATTTCCCTTGTTACCCATCAGAGCACAAGAATCACAAAAAATGAAACCATTAAAATCTAGATTTTTGGAGACCGCCATTGCCATTCAAAGAAACTTCGGGCCTCACTCTTTTGCGGTCAGCACCAAACTCCATTTTAGTTCAGCAAATACTAGGATTCCAGAGAACCACATACGAAGGGGACGAGCGCGGAAAACAGAAAGAATCCGCAAGACAGTGCGAGAAGATAACTGAGAGAACACTCGGAGAAGGGGAAAAATCTAGAGAAATAGAGAGAGCAGAGAGAGATTCAGAGTCACCATGGAGGTTAAAGGAGGCTGACAAAATTGTAAAATGAAAAATAGCAAAAGTGAAGCAACACGTGGATTTGCTGAGAAAACAGGGTATAAAACCGTCAGAAAAAGTCAAACGAAAAACAATATTACTTTTCCAATGCACGCTTTTGTATATAGAAATAATAGAATATATACGTTTATTTAAAAATTTTATGTATTTTATTGGTGTGATTGTTTATATATTAAAAAAATTAATTTAATTAATTATATTAGTAGAGTATACTAAAAATATGTAAAACTAATTGTATATAATATTACTTATATATGTTATATAGTGCCTAACAAAACAATGGTCTCTTAAGGTGGATTGGAATACCACATTAAGATGAGACGAAAGTTGAATAAAATATTATTAAAATATAATTTTTTAAATTATTATTATTTTAAAATTTAAAAATTTAAAATTATTTATTATATTTTATATGAGATTTTGAGAAAATTATAATAATTAAATTAAATAAGTTGAGATCAATTTTAAATCCGAATGAAACTTAAGTAAGATATTTTCACCTAAGTATACCCAGCTTGAAATCCGGATTTCAAACCCGGGCTAGGTATACCTAGGTTATCATCTAGGTTAGATCTTGGATGAATACATGTTTTTACAGCCCAAAAATTAAGATTCAGGCCATACTCGGGTTGCTGCTTTTTTTTTCTTTTTTCATTTTTTTTTTCTATAAAAGCCTATATTATTAAATCTTTCTCAAGAAAAATATAATGCTGAAAAAAATATTTTCATCTAAAAGTCTATATTCTTTTATAATTTTTTCAAGAAAAAAGGTTGAAAAACATATTTTTTAATATATAAAACAACTAATTACATTTTTCACTAAACGCTTCTGAAAAAAAGAAATTCAATATTTATCCTGTAAAATGTATACAACACATAATACAATTTATTATATATTACATTATTTGGTATTTATACATTACATTACAAAACACATAATTAATACAATATATGAAAATTACATATGAAAAGTGGATTAGAGTTTCAACCAATTCAAATTTGTTAAGTTAGGTAACATAACCCCTCCCTCTCCCCCTTCCTTATCGTTAAACTCATTCATCATGAGGAAAGGGAAATAATAGTAGTAGTAATGATAACAATGACTTACCCTGTTACCCACTCCCTAACAACTGGTCCTCCGGCATTAAGCTGCAAGACGTTCAAAATACCCTTCCCATTCAACAATGGTTTTACATCCCACACTTTCCCAAGACCTGCACTAAAATAAGTCAATAAATAAAAAGGATTGCCAATAATCTTTCCCAAGACTTGACTCTGGTTTGGTGGAACTCATGCAGTCAAATTTCAATGATCAAACTTTTGTGCTGGACTGCTAGACGCAAGTTGTTAAAAGACCACTTTGTATCCCCCTATATTAAATACACCGTATAAGATCGTATAAGCATCTGTACCCTGTTGTATGAGTTACACTGTATCTAATAAGATCATATTGAGTTTAAAAGTTCTTACCATTTCTTAGAGCGCCAGCCTGTTGTTTCAGCTGCTTGCTGAAGGAGTTGGCTGCCATGAAAACATTTGCA
This sequence comes from Carya illinoinensis, assembly GCF_018687715.1. Classification (NCBI taxonomy): domain Eukaryota; kingdom Viridiplantae; phylum Streptophyta; class Magnoliopsida; order Fagales; family Juglandaceae; genus Carya; species Carya illinoinensis. The sequence continues at coordinate 11,961,944 of NC_056758.1, forward strand.
GGTCTTTCCCAACCTCCTCCAAGTACACCATACCATTTTTTCTGCTGAGGCTGAATCAGAAACTCCAATACTCCAATAAAACCGTCAGACAAAGTCAAACGAAAAACAATATTGCTTTTCCGATTCACGCTTTTGTATGTAGAATAGGAGCCTGCTACATACACACAGGATATTCAGCGAAATCCTATACCGATAAGTGCAACTCTGTTTTTTAATTTTTTTCACATTTCTTTTTATCATTTTTTAAAGTGATTTCAACATTTTTAAAATTTGAAAAAAATCACATATTCATTTAAAAACCTTTACTTATTCATTAAATAAATGAAAAATTCAGTAAACAATTTCGGCAGAAATTGAATGTGGGAATAGTATTTTTTCTATAGAATAATAGAATATATATTTATTTAAAAATTTTACGTGCAGTCATATTTACGTATTTTTTTTGTATTCTACTGATGTAATTGATTATATATTAAAAAAATTGATTCAACCAATCATATCAGTAAAGTGCATAAGAAGTACACAAAAGTGATTGTATGTAATATTATTCATATATGTTATAGAGTGCAGCAAAACATAAGGTGGGTTGGAATACTAAATTGAGATAAGACAAAAGTTGAATAAAATATTGTTAAAATATTTTTTAAAAAATTATTATTATTTTAGAATTTGAAATTTGTAATTGTTTATTATATTTTATATGAAATTTTGAGAAAATAGTAATGATTAAATTAAATCAGTTGAGATCAATTTTGAATCCAAACGAGACTTAGGTCAGATATTTCCCTGTAAGACTGTTCACCCGAGTATACCTGCCTTGAAATCCGGATTTCAAACCCAGGCTGGGTATAACCCAGATTAGAACTTGGATGATTACAGGTTTTTACAACCCAAAAATTGAGATTTGGGCCATACTTGGGTTGCCTTTTTTTTTTTTTTTTTTTTTTTTTTAATTTTACTAAATGCCTATATTATTAAATTTTTTTTGAAGAAAAATATAATGCTGAAAAATATATGTTTTTAAATCTAAAAGTCTATATTCTTTTATAATTTTTTCAAGTGAAAAACATTTTTTTTAATATATAAAAACAACTAATTACATTTTTAACTAATCGTATCTGGAAAAAAAAAATCAATATTTATTATGTAAAATATATGCAACACATAATGCAATTCACTACATATTACATTATTTGATATTTATACATTACATTACAAAACACATAATTAATACAATATATGAAAATTACATATCAAAAGTAGATTACAAAGAGCCAATGGTTACACTGTCTTTAAATGCTTCAAATGGATTTGCTTCATTCAATCAATGCATTCCTCCACAGCTCCAGAGGGATGAGAAAGTTGCCATGCAAGTTGTTTTTCTTGCTGCCATTTTTAATGAATCAATTAGAGTTTCAACCAATTCAAATTTGTTAAGTTAGGTAACATAACCCCTCCCTCTCCCCCTTCCTTATCGCAAAACTCATTCATCATGAGGAAAGGGAAATAATAGTAGTAGTAATGATAACAATGACTTACCTTGTTACCCACTCCCTAACAAGTGGTCCTCTAGCATTAAGCTGCAAGACGCTCATAATACCCTTCCCATTCAACAATGGTTTTACATCCCACACTTTCCCAAGACCTGCACTAAAATAAGTCAATAAATAAAAAGGATTGCCAATAATCTTTCCCAAGACTTGACTCTGGGTTGGTCGGAACTCATGCAGTCAAATTTCAATGATCAAACTTTTGTGCTGGACTGCTAGACGCAAGTTGTTAAAAGACCATTTTGTATCCCCCTATATTAAATACACCATATAAGATCGTATAAGCATCTGTACCCTGTTGTATGAGTTACACTGTATCTAATAAGATCATATTGAGATTAAAAGTTCTTACCATTTCTTAGAGTGCCAGCCTGTTGTTTCAGCTGCTTGCTGAAGGAGTTGGCTGCCATGAAAACATTTGCAGGTCTTTCCCAACCTCCTCCAAATACACCATACCATTTTTTCGGCTGAGGCTGAATCAGGAACTCCAATACTGCCAATTCTTCTCTATCAACCCAATGGATGCAGTTGACAGGGCATGAATCAAGATACTTGCAAGTTTTGGAGTCATGTCTGGGTGCAGAACCTTTATAGCAAGATTCAGACCATGATATGACTTGCTTTACCTCAATATTTTAGTCATCATCGCGATGTTGTACTTTGACTCTGGCACACCCAAGAGCTTCATCCCTTTTGCATGTGTTACTTGCATGGTGTGTGCATTCTTTGCACCCTGCCAATATTTCAATTGCACGTTTAGAGGAAAAATGTCCATGATTGGACAATAATGACCGACAAAATATCCGAATTTTGAATAGGAAATTACTTCAATAAGGACTGGATAATTTGTGACCATAACTCTCCACTAATCTAATATGTGAAAATTGAGAGTCTGTTACACATCCCTCACACAAATATCTCTCTAGCTTTGATCTAAATTCTATAAATTAAACCCACTCCTCAAGGTATTTGGACTTTTGGTGAACATGATCCTAAATTTAGTCGGAGGTGGCGCCGGCTCAATAACGATATTTATATTAGTAGTGCTTGGCCTCCCTTGAGGCACATTAGAACTCCCTCCACTAGTCACACGAAATGTATTATACTACTCGATCAAACGGCCTAAAAGGGTTTTAACCTTGTCCTATATCTTATCCATCTACTCATCCCCTTTGCACTTTTGCAACTAAAATTTCATTGCCATCATTTTGAATCATGGATCAAGCACAAAACCAATATATATTATCAAATTGAACTTATTTATACTATCCCAATACTTGTCTTACTTACTTTTCTTATTTATGCCCATAGTACTAGTGATAATATCATTACTCAAATACATATCATTTAATGCATATTCAATTGTGCAAAGTTGCTCAAAATATACATTAGCTATCACACACAAAGAACAAAAAATGTTCAATGTAACATCATAAAAAAATCTTCAACAACTTTACAAAAATCTATGCATTTTTTCAATCATCATAGTGGATTCACGAATTGTTCATCCACGAACACATATTATTCAAAGGCTTGTTTATGTTTTTCAGCAGTACTCAACATAAAATATGTGGAGTTCTATCTAATATGTACATCCAAGCAAATCATTCTCTCATTGATCTTTTCCTTTGCTTCACAAGTCTTGAACTTGAAAAATCTTGACGACAAAGATTTTACATACCTGACAACATCCCTAATATTTGTTACAAATTCATAATCATCCTTCAAACCGTCCATAACAATCAGATTCAATATATGGGCATCACATTGCATGTGAAAAAATTCACCACCCAATATAATACAATCATGATCTTTTATTCTCCTCATGTAATCAACAGCAACATCATTTGAGAAGGCATTATCAACTGTGATGGTCAAAATTTCGTCAATGCCTCATTAATGCAATCTCAAGTTTAATACCCTCCTAATAGTTTCACCTCTATAGTAAGGAATTTGGGAAAACTTAAGTATTTTTTATCCAATCTCCAATTGCAATAAATTAAAAAAAAAAAAAAAGTGTGGTAATGCACATGCAGTTCATATTTTGCACCGACGTCCAGGTATCGGTAATAAGATAGATTATTTGACCATGCAACAATTTCTTTAGATATATCTTTTCTTCATTATACAGTTTAATACAATCACTTTTTAAAGTGATTCAAGATAGCAAAGTAAATTAAGATTCTAAATCAGCCATGAACTCAACAAACCCTTTATACTCCACTAACCTAAAAGGTAATTCACACCTAATAAAAAACTTAACGGTAGACACCCTAAAGTTTTTTGCATCACACTTCGCTAGATCTTATAGGGTAGACATTCTTCCCTCTACATCCCTCTTAATACTAGAAGATTGACTTTCTCTAACTCTTTAACTCGAAGAGGGGAAGTTTCACATACATTCGGGAGGTAGTGTATCATAGATGAAGTCTCATTCTTGTATTAGCAATTGTCTAGCTCAGTGCAATAATTACACTGAGTTTTTGAGTTATCGTGGTCAATACGTTGCACTTTGGTAAAGCATTCCCAAACCAACGGTTGGTTACTAGGTGTTTTTTTTTTTTTTAATTTATTAGATAAAGATGGGATGAAACGAGTAGGGCATTGTGCATATGTGGATGAATGGGTTGGATGACTCTCATGCTCCTCTACATCCACTGGGAATAGAAGATGAGTCATGCTAACCCCTTGGGCTGTATTGACATTACAACTCACAAAATATTTTTTCATCTGTTAAAGTTAGAATAAAACCAAAGAAAAGTGGGAAATAATAACACAAGCATAAAAAATTGACCACCATCATATATTATGGCAAATAATAATTACAAAAATAAAAAAGAACATACAAATAATAAGAAACTCATTTCTCTTTGCAAACAAACATCATCACTTCAAGTGCAAGGTCATCATGTCAAGTCGTAGAATCTGAATATAATAAGCATACCTCAACTTAGTGATGATCAATACTTGGAGAGAATAGAATGTAGTTTAAGGTCTCAAAAATGGTCTCATGCACACAGGCATGCAACCTTATTCGCTCCAATTTATATCTGGCTAAATTATTACAAAAAAATATCAATATAATGGCTAATATGGGATAATATTAAATGTTGTAAGTCTAACATAATACAGAAAATCTTTTCTTAAAAATTACGTCAAATCTTTTCTTAAAGTTGCTAGGACTAAAGATCTCCATTTATTTTTTATTTTTTGTTATCATTTGATTTGTATTTTAACGTGTCTTGCTTTGGCTTTCCGGTCAAATTTTTATTGTTCATTTGACAACAAAACAGATGTTTAAATTTCTCTGCAATTGCCTAAAGTAGTAGTTATAATGTTTAAATTGCTTGGTTATTTAGAAGAAATATATATATATATATATACACACACACTAACATACAGTAGAGCAACGTTCTAGGAACGTTTGCCTACTTGAGAGAAAATAACCTAATAATATATATGAACCATATATATCAACCATACATCACATTATCACATTCAAATATGCCTAATAAGCATGCGTCTTTGAAAGTTTATAGTACTTGTTAGACAACCAAGGCACTAACTTTAGAGTGGCTCTATAGCCATACATGGGGATCCTGACAATGGATGCTGCCAGTGCTTTTTGTCACTACAACAAAAATCAGATTTAGTGATAGGCGAAACTGTCACAAAAAATGAAAAAAAGTCACGAAATACATTAGGTGACAGTTATAAACCGTCACCCCCACCGTCACGAAATGTGCATCACGGAATACATATGGTGACAGTTTACTGTACAAGCGTCACTAAAAATATTTTTAGTGACGGTTTGTGATGTGCATTTTATATAACGTTCAAACGTTTACTTTTCTGTGACGGTTAGAATCTGTCATAGAATATAACGTTCAAACGAAAAAAATAACGTTCGAACGTAAAGTAGACAAATTGACATCCGAATGAGAGTAGGTAACGTTTGTTGATTACCGTCCGAACGTATTAAATTTATGTTCGAACGTTTATATATGTTCGAATGTTACGTTCGAATTTAGATTCCAACGTAAAGAAACAATGTCCAAACGTTTTCATCGTAACATTCGGACGTTCTTTCCAATGTTAAGAAACTAAAGTTCGAACGCAAGAAGTACGTTCGAAGGTTTGGAACGTTAAAAGTTTAAACATTCGAATGTAAGTTTCAATCGCCGCTGTAAACGTTTGAATGTTATGTGTGGTAACGTTCGAATGTGAAATATTGTTTAAAGGTTTTTATTTACGTTCAAACGTACATATCAAAAATACTAAACTCAACCCATTAATAAACATACCAATTGTATCATATTACATAACATATTTCACAACCAACAATGTTTGTAATTGTTTTCCAAGTAGATATTAAAAATTTAATACAGTAATAAAATTTATTTATTTTTCTTTCCTCGTCCACCACGATTCTATTGCAATGATATAACACGCTCCATTTGCAGCATCATCTCCTGCTGCACTTGCTCTTGGACCTCACTACGTATTCTTTTCTCCTAGTCTCTTTGTTGATCCTGCAAACGCATCTCTAAATGAGACTGTCGCTCTAAAAGGGACTCCAACTCTTGCTGTCTGGATCTCATATACTCATTCTCGCATCGTGTAGCTTCTAACTCTTTGCTAAGATTATTAATTTGTGAAGTCGATGAGGTTGAGGAGGATGAACCGGAATGCTTGAAAGATCGTCCCAAACCTCTTACCATACTAGAGTTGGGCTCGAGCACTTGTGTGAAAATATCTATGTCACTAGTAGAGGATTTCCCAGAAGCTGATTGCAACTCCATCATTTTTCCTTGCAGTTTGAAAGATCAAAACACACAAATTAATAACGTATTAAAAGAAATACAAATAAAAAAGAATTTAACCATATGTTCCATAATTTATTTAATAATAATGAACACCGCTTACATAATTAATTGCAGCGGCAGTATCCATCCACATGCACTCACTATGCTTATTAGTGTGAGCAGCAGTATAAACATCAACGAGGGAAAAGTTTTCAGGATCATCACGTTTCTAACAAAACGACATTAACAAATTTAAAAAGATAGTGTTAGTACTTATATAAAAGAATAACAGGAAAATAAATAAATTATATAGTTTATTATTTACCATTTTTTCAGCAAGATGATAGAATGATCTTGAACCAGCACGATGGTGAATAGTCAGAGCGGATCTATTATGTACATTTGTAGAACTTAAGTGCTACAAATGCACATTAAGAATGTTAATTGTAATATATATATATATATACATACATATAAGATAAACAACAAATATTAATGTAAATAATTAATAGAAATAAATCTAAAATACTTGATATTCTGAAGATGCAAAAAGATCACAACACTTTATCCAGTCATCTAACTTCATCTGCTGGAAAGGTGATTGTGCAGCCTCTTCAAATGACTCAAATTTCTTGAAGTGGTCATGACATTGTCCCTTGTGACGTCAGAATAGTATAGCCATTAACTCATTCACAGTTCTCAAATCCTCGCTACGACTAAAGTTGAGGTCAAATTCATCCTAATTATAAATTAATTAGGTAAAAAATATGATATACTAATGTAGGTGAAAGAAATAAACTGTTAAAGTAAACTCTTCAGCACACGACTCCGAATGTGTTTCTTAATCTCATTCGGCACATCTCGCTAGGAGCGCACATAAAATGGAGCATAAGCTCGGACTACTATACCAATATAGGAGGAAAGAGCTACTGCACTATCATCTACTCCTCCAGTAGAATTATCAGGAATTGTGACTTTCAGTTTGGCATGCCTTCGGTTTTTCTCAAGTGAAATGCCGCGTATATAGCCACGACCGCGACAAGCGAATGCATCAACTAATATAGATAATGTGTATAATTTTTATACTAATATAGTTATTGAGACAAAAATATTAAATATATAAATAATTTTCAACGACATTTTCTTACTAGTAGGTGTCGACTGGGTATCGTTCTCTGTAGTGTTAACTTCATCTTCAGGAATGGACTCTTCAGGTGGGGAGTCCTCAATGGGTTCGGGACTTGGACTTGGTGGAGAAGGCACATTTCTTCTTTGTCTTTTTGGCAGCATACTTGAAATTAATTATATATACCAAAAAAATTTAATTAGATGAAATTAATTATTATTATAAAATTCTATACTCATATATGAATTAAGTTTGAAGTACTTTTAGTCTTCATCTTCGGATGTATTTTCCATGCTTGTTTCAGAATCTCTCTCTATAACATCTTCATCATCAGCATCAACCTCTTCTTCGTCCTCCTTATCCACTTCCCCTCCAAATTCTTCTTCGTCTTCTTCTTCTAACTCTTCTACTTCTTTCTCACTTTCTTGAATTGAATGATCATTTAATACAGACGGATCGAGATGGATGAGTGGGACGTCATCTCTTCATAAGGGGAGCAACTCGAGTGCACCAAGTTCAACAAATAAGTTAATACCCCCTCCATCTTCCTAGAAGGCCTCTACATTCGGAGTGTCATCTTCATCTCCACTAGTATTGTAATCTGCATTCATTCCTACTTCATATATATTTCGAGGGACAAATTTTTGTATGACTCGCTAAGTTATCTCTCCACTATCTTTATCAGCATTTTTCATTGGATCAATCAAGTAATAGATTTGAGTAGCTTGACAAGCCAATACAAATGGATCATCTTCGTACCATTTATATGCAGTATTTACACTCGTAAAATGATTATCCCTATATATCGAAACCCGACCACTGCCTAGATCCCACCAATCACATTTAAAGACATATGTTATAGACCCACTAAGATATTTCAATCCGATAATATCACGAATGACACCATAATAATCAGTATCATCTGTTCCATGACTACCCTCGACCAACACACCACAGTTTTGAGTCTTTTTATTACGTTTACGGTTCAGAGTATGGAATCTATAACCTCGAACCGTGCATGCAGTGTATCGAAGTGCTTTATTTGAAGGACCACGGGCCAATGTATACAATTCGAAAGAAATAGATTCGGGATCACGAGCACGTTGTTCCAAAATCTAACAATTCAAATAATGTTATTAATTAAATATTACTTAGAGTTAAAACTTTTATAATCTAACATATCAAGTAGAGTTTAGTTCATACACGTTGTTCAAACCATCCAGAAAATTCTTCCTCATGTCTTGCCACTATATTCTCTACGCCTTCCATCTTAAGTTTGTCCATGTGCTCACTATATATATATATATATATGTGCAAAATCATATTATTTTATATCACAAAAGTTATAGTTAACCTCATTAAATCTAGAAATATTTAAACCTTTTACAACGACATCCTTGATATAATCTTCAATCTCCTGACAATTATTTAGCACGTACCACCGAACTTTACCCAACTCTGTATCAAGTAAATCGTAACCCGTTTGTGCACCTAAGGGTTGTACATTCTGAGAAAGCACTGATAGCTCACAAGGAGGCGGAGCAGTAAGATCAGCATTTTGCTCTTAACGATTAAATCATGTCTCAACACAACAAAGATATAAAGAGCAAAATGTTAACCATTCATCATGTATATAGGCCTCTGCTATTGAACCCTCTGGCTTTATTCCCAATAGTGCGCTTCAGTCGACCCAAATATCTTTCAACTGGATACATCCAACGAAACTGCACCGGTCCACCCAACATTATCTCCCGGAGTAAATGTATTGCTAAATGGACCATGACATCAAAAAATGACGGTGGAAAGATCTGCTCGAATTTACATAATATAATAGCAATGTCTTCTTCCAGTTTCTGCAGCATATCTCGCTTTACTACATGAGCACACAAATCCTTAAAAAACATACATAGTTTGGTTATGGCAACATGTACGGCAGATGTTAGCTTCCCACGAATTCCCACCAGTAATAACTTCTACAAAAATACGTGACAGTCATGACTTTTCAATCCACCAATTTTCCAGTCATCAGGGCTTATGCATCTACTGATATTTGAAGCATAACCATCTGGCAACTTCACACCTTGCAACCACTTGTAGAAGTCCATCCTCTCCTCCCTTGTCATCGTAAAACATGCATGCGGCATGACCACCCTATCACCTTCCACCCGTAAATGTAGATTATGTTTAATTTCCATTCTCTCAAGATATTTCCTTGTCTTAATCGTATCTTTTGTCTTTTTACTAATGCTCATCAATGTACCCAGTATATTATCACAAATATTCTTCTCTATGTGCATTACATCCAAACTATGTCGCAACATGCAGGATGACCAATACGGCAAGTCAAAAAAAATACTACGCTTTGTCCAATTCAATTCTGCTGCACCTCGTTTTCTCTTGTTCTTTCCCCGACCTTTGCCAAAATTGTTCGTTGCCACATGTATCAATTGTTCCAGTATCTCTTCCCCAGATAACTCATTTGGCGCAATTCTATCCTCTACTCACCCATCAAACTTAGCGGATTCTGTTCTCCATGCATGATTTTTTGGTAGATAATGTTGATGACCCATGAAACACAACTTTTGAGAATATTTTAACCACTCACTAGTAGTTTCTTTACCACACGTCGGACACGCTAACTCCCCTTTAGTACTCCAGCCGAAAAGATTCCCATATACAGGAAAGTCATTTATCGTCCACATTACCGCAACATGCATCTGAAAAGTTGTCAACGTCGATGCATCATAAGTTCTGATGCTTGTTTCCCATAACTCTTTCAGCTCTTCAATCGACGACGGCATATATACGTCAATGTCATTCCCAGGTGATCTCGGGCTGGGGATAAGTAAAGTTAACAAAAAGTTGGGTGCCTTCATGCACCTCCATGGTGAAAGGTTGTATGGAATCAACACTACAGGCCAAGTGCTATAACTTGTACTCATATTCCCAAAAGGGTTGAATCCATCTGTTGTGAGTCCCAGACGCACGTTCTGAGCTTCTATCCCAAACTCTGGATACTAATTATCAAAAGATTTCCACGCAAGTGAGTCAGCTGGGTGCCCCATAAATCTGTCATTATTAACTCTTTTCTCCTTGTACCACTTCGTATCGTGAGCTGTTTTCTTACACATATATAATCTTTGCAAATTAGGTCTCAATGGAAAATATCGCAAGACTTTAACTGGCAGGCTTTTCTTACCCTTCCACCCCGACTCTCTACATAGAGGACATTCTTGTTTCTCCTCGTTCTCCTTCCAAAATAAAATACAATCATTCTTGCATGCATGTATGGACTTATACTCAAATCCTAATCCCTTTCTCAACTGTTTCGCTTCATAAAAGTTCTTCAACAATGCGGACCCTTCAGGAAGCACTTCGTTAAATAAGTCTAATACTATATTTATTTCTTTGGTCGACATCCTACACAATGACTTAATGTGAAGCAACCATATAATAAACGACATTTTGGAATGTTTTGTACAGCCTAGATACAGCTCGCGCTTTGCATCTTCCCACATTGTAGGAAAATTCCCAGAATCATTCCCTCGACCACTTGAGGCATTGTCGTCAACCTCATCCATAAACATCCCAGCTCCAATATCACTCAACATCTCCTCCATCTCATCTAGCTTATAATCGTCATCCACGTGACCCGAATAATTCTGATGACCGAATAATCTATCCGCTGATTGTGCATACGGCTCACCATGCAGTACCCATCGAGTATACCCTAAATCCATACCATTCACAAATATATGACTTTCAGTAGAGGCCCTTGCAAAATCAATAAAGCTTCTTACTCCACTTGCATAGGATATGTAATCCTTTCCAAGTCTATCGCCTAGCCGCATCCAACTTTTATCCATTTCTATAAACAACTAATTATTAGTAACACGTTGTATACTATAATACACATGCATGTCATGCTCCCATTCAAATTACTCTTTCTCAAGGTAGTTGGTCCTATCCCATTCGAGATTATATTATCCATATTGCACAAGTTTCGTCACTCTACTACTTTCCATGTCAGTAGAAATTTCAGCAGCACCTCCTCATAGTTCTCCAAGTATACATGTTCACATAGAGGGATTGTGACCCTATGAACAGTCTACCCGAAGAACAATAAAGAAGGACACCGAAACTTCATACTAAACGTGTTCAGTAGGAATAATATGAATGTGCAATACAAATAATATAATTTCAAACTGTCCACACTGGACAATTCAGGAATTAGTGTACACCTAAATGTACACTAATTCCCAAACGGGTCTAAGGTTATTTATGCAATGTCATACAATATCTTACAAAAAACACTGCCAACAATACCTCAACCATGTTCATTGAATTAAAAACTGTGATGAACCGCTTTTAAGTGTATTTTCGCTGAAGTATTTGTTCTTATTTAATTAATATACTAGTTATTTTATTTTAATGTATTTGCGTTTTTAAAATTGGGTTTTAATTTAATTTAATTTATTTGAGGTTGTGTTTTATTTCTTTAAGCTGTTTAGTGGTTTTAATCTTTTTGGCGGTTTGTTTCGTTTTCCCGGAGTGAGGATTGGACCTCATCTCTTTTCACATCTTTTCCCCTTTTTTCTCTTTTTCCCTTTTTCTTTTTCCCTTCTTTTTCCTTTTTCCTTCTTTTCTTTTTCTTCTTTTTCTTTTTCTCTCTCCTCTCTCCCCGATTCGGACCCCCCCCGAGCTCTCTCTCTCTCCTCCCTCTCCCTCACGCCGGCGCCACCTTCTCTCTACCTTACCGCCGCCGTCCGGCCACCAACCGGACCCCCACCGGTCCCATTCTCTTCCTCTCCCTCCGGTGCACCACCCCTCCAAAACCCACCCCCAACCGGCCGGCCATTTGGCCGGAAAAAGCTTCCAAAGGGCGCACGGATTTCACTCCGATCCGCCGCCGTCGCTCCACCTCCGGCCACCATTTCTTCACCACTTCATCACCGGTCCCTTGCCGTCCTAACCCACCCATTTCCGGCCTCCAACGACCACCGGAGCAGCTCCCACGAGCTTGTTTTCTGATTTGCCATTTTCGGCCATTTCCGGCCATTCCGCCTCCACCCACGACCGTCCGTCACTTCCAATAGCTTCACAACCACCTCTAGACCATTCCCTATCAATCCCGTGTCCTAGTTTGTCCCCGTTCAAAAGTGGGTTTTTCAGACCCACGGCCACAGTGAATTTTCACTGTGACGTTGATGTTTTTCCGCCGTTTGCAACGCCGCTTGTTTTCTAAAATTGCCATATAGCGCTGTAAGTATTTTCCAAACCCTATTTTCAGATTTTAATATATATCGCTCATTCAATTTATTTATTGTTGTTGGTTGTTGATTCCGGATTGAGTCCGAGGAGTTTCGGGGGTCGGATGGATGGAGGACGGAGTTGCCTGTTTATTTGATTAATGATTGTTGGATTATTTTATTATGCATTGTTATGGCATTGCATGGTGCATGCACGTGTGTTTGTGGGATTTGTGTGAAAAGCCTGTGTATTGGCGTGAGTGGTTTTACGGGTGCGTGTGTATCACGAGCCCAAGCCGGGATGGGTTATTATCTCGGTGGAGCTCCTCTGGTCACTCGGGAGCGGAATAAACTGAGTGATGTCCCCTGAGTTGTCGAGAGAGATGACGGGAGCGGGGCTAGGGGATGCTTGGCTACGAACGTGCCGGGCATGGAACCGGGCATCGCCCTACTCACCGACTCCGTGGCCCTTCACTGGCGAGGGCTAGAGGATGCTTGGCTACGAACGCGCGGGGCGCGGAACTGGGCATCGCTCGTTAGGTGGCACATGCGTGGTGGTACTCTACGGTGTGACACTGGAGCCAGGGTGTGCGGATGACCCCTAGGGGAGGTCATGGTGCATACGGTTAAAATTGGATAATGGTTTGTGAGGCCAAATGGGACTTTTGGCGTGGGCCAGATGGACTTCTGGCGAGATATTGGGCCGGATGGACTTCCGGCGAGATATTGGGCCAAATGGACTTTTGGCGGCCAAATGTGGCTTTTGGCGTGTTTTTCGGAAAGGATATGTTTTTGGGCCAAATGGGTTTTTGGCGTGTGTGGAAAACTGGTGTTTTTGGGCTTTGTGCATTGGGCATGTTTCATGCATCTTGTTTGAGTTATATGTGTTTTTATCTGGTAGTGTTTGGGGTTTTACTTACCTGCGGAACCATTTGTGGTTCCGTAGCTTTTGGTGCAGGAGTTGAGGATGAGGAGGAAGAGGTTGAGCCCGAGGATGCGGCTCCGCCGGGTTGCTGATGCTATCTTTTATATTTGTTTAAAACTGCATTTGTGTTTTGTAATATTTTATCTATGTATGTTTTAAACAGCTTGTATTACGTTAAGAAATTCTGGTACTTAGTTATGACCTTCTTTATCCGCTGCGTGTTTATCTGTACACATCTGTTGCCTTGCACACACCCGGCACCCGTCGAGGGGATGGTGACCCGGGTTGTCACCATCCGGACGTCTCAATTTCCCCGTGTTTGGGCGTGGGGATTTGGGGGCGTCACAGGTAGTATCAGAGCGGTTTGGCTCTGGGTAAAACCACATGTCCCGTAGGTAGTACCAGAATGTTTTTAAAGTTGTGTTTTAAAAAAAAAAAAAAAAAAAAAAACTATGTTAAGTATTGTTATGTTATTTGTTTTATTTGTGTGAGCTTGTTTGTTTGTTTTTGTTTATTTAGTCATGTTTTGGCATGCTGGTTTCTTTTATTTCTTGCTGCGTAGTGCCGTTTTTGTTTTGTTGGTTTTATGATGGTTTTTTGTTTTCTTAAAGGAGGGTCAAGAGTAGCGTTGTGACAGGAATATGGGGAGACCAGGGATACCAAAGAAAAATACTCAGGAACCACAGGATAATACCTCCAGGGATGACTCCATAGCCGAAGCAATTCGGCAGATGACGGAGTTTATGCAACAGAGTGCGAGGTCTCAACAGGCAGGGCTTTGGCCACCACAAGGACCTTGGCCACCACAAGGGGGTCCTTGGCCACCATCAGGAGGGCCTTGTCCACCATCAGGAGGGCCCTACCCACCGTCAGGAGAGCCTTGTCCACAACAAGGAGGGTATTGGCCACAACCAGGAGGTCCCTGGCCATATCAGGGAGGGCCTTGGATGTATCAAGGAGGGTCCAGTAGCATGGTGCAAGCCGGATGCACCTATGAGCGCTTCTTGGCGCATAGGACTCCACACTTCTCTGGGAATGAGGATCCACTTCAGGCTGGAAAATGGATCAAAGATCTGGAGAAGACTTTTGAGGTGTGTGGGTGCACTGAGGCACAGCAAGTACTCTACGCCAGCTATCTCTTGCAAGGTATCGCTTCTGATTGGTGGGATACCAGGAGGGTGATGTTGGAATCTGAACTGGGATCTTTCGCTGCGGTGACCTGGCAGCGTTTTAAGAAGGAATTCAATGACCGCTTCTTTCCTGCATCAGTAAGGAAGCAAAAGGCAAGAGAGTTCTCCAATCTGGTCCAAGGGGGCGCAACAGTGGAACAATACGCCCGGAGGTTTATAGAACTTGAGCGATTTGCTCCTCATCTTGTTGCCACTGAGGAGATGCGAGCAGATCGTTTTCAGGAAGGGCTACGCCCTGATATACGCCGTATGGTGGTCAGCCTTCGGATATCCACTTTTCAGGAGTTAGTGGATGTGGCCACCCTTGTAGAGCGGGAAAATAATCTGTGTATGGGCTCCCCTCCAGGGCAAAAGAGGCGGAGTTTTTCTGGTGAAGGAAGCAGCTCGGGTTCGCCTCAGAAGTTTGTTCAGCGGACCGGAACTCGATCTCAAGCATCCACCTCAAGTGTTCGCATGGGAGGACGTATGCCTGTTTGTGGAGCTTGTAATAGAGCTCATGAGGGCGAGTGTCGCACGAGTAGCGGACCCCAGTGTTATCGGTGCGGCCAAATGGGACATATTGCTCGGGATTGCCCCGTCAGAGTTCAAGGAAGCCGTGGAGGTAGACACGGTGGAAGAACCAACCCGAGACAAGCAGTGCAAGCCCGAGTTTATGCAGTCACACCCGGAGAGGTGGATGATGAGGCACCAGCGACCCATGATGCTGGAGTAATCACAGGTATGGATTAATTTAATTTTTTTTAAGTTGGATTTAGCTTTTGGTGCTTTTGGTTTCTTCGTTGTGTTTTTTGGATTTCATGGGTTGTGTGTTTGGTTCAGGAAGAGTTCGTTTGTATGAGTTTTATGCTTGTACTTTGTTTGATTCTGGTGCTTCACGATCGTTCGTGTCTTCCACGTTTGCTCGGGTGTGTAACTTGGTCACGGAACCGTTGCCGAAGGCTATGGTAGTGGCGCTACCCGATGGCGAGATGGTGTGGTGTTCCAAGGTTGCTTTGGGATGCCCGTTAAATTTTGAGGGAAGGTTTTTGGATGCTGATCTGGTGGTATTCAAGCTGTTGGGTTTTGATATCATCCTCGGGATGGATTGGCTATACCAATATTCTGCGACTATTAATTGCAGAAGTCGGACAATTAGCTTTCAGCTTCCGGATGGTGATTGTCTGGAATTTGCGGGGAGTAGATTAAAAGAAAAGCCGATGATTATATCGGCGATACAGGCAAGAAGAGAGATTGCATGGGGAGCGGATGCATTCTTGGTTCAGATGGTGTCCACGCCGTCTGAGAAGAAGTCCTTGGCAGACATTCCAGTTGTGGAAGAGTTCCCCGATGTATTTGTGGATGACTTGCCCGGACTATCCCCTGTTCGAGAGATGGAGTTTGTCATAGATTTGGAACCTGGAGCGGCTCCTGTGCATAAAGCTCCTTATCGCATGGCACCGGCTGAATTGAAAGAGTTGAAGACTCAGTTGCAAGAACTGGTAGAGAAGGGATTTATTCAGCCTAGTACGTCGCCGTGGGGTGCTCCAGTTTTATTTGTTAAAAAGAAAGATGGAACCCTTCGTATGTGCATTGACTATCGGGAGTTGAACAAAGTGACCATCAAAAATAAATATCCTCTCCCGCGGATAGATGATTTATTTGACCAACTTCAAGGAGCAGCCGTGTTCTCTAAGATTGATCTGAGGTCGGGATACTACCAGCTGAGAATCAGAGAGCAGGATGTGCCGAAAACTGCCTTCAGGTCGAGGTATGGACACTATGAATTTAAGGTGATGCCGTTTGGGTTAGCTAATGCCCCTGCAGCGTTCATGGATTTGATGAATAGGGTGTTTCAACCTTACCTGGATTCCTTTGTGGTAGTATTTATCGATGATATACTGATTTATTCCCGAGATGTTGAAGAACATGTGTATCATCTTAGTCTGGTACTTGAGAAATTGAGAGAGCACCAGTTGTACGCCAAGCTCAGCAAGTGTGAGTTCTGGTTGGAAGAAGTTAAATTTCTTGGGCATGTAATTTCCCGGGGCGGAGTGGCAGTTGATCCCAGTAAGGTAGAAGCCATTTTGTCATGGCCACGCCCGACTACAGTGCGCGAGATCCGGAGTTTCTTGGGGCTTGCCGGATACTACCGAAGATTTGTTGAAGGTTTTGCTCGCCTATCCGGACCTCTCACAGCTTTGACTCGGAAGAATACAGAATTTGTGTGGTCGGAGAAGTGTGAGAGAAGCTTCCAGGAATTGAAGAACAGGCTGACAACGGCACCTGTGTTAGCACTCCCAGAATCGCATAAGCCATTCGTAGTCTTCAGTGATGTGTCCAAGTTTGGTTTGGGTTGTGTCCTTATGCAGGAAGGACGGGTTGTAGCCTATGCATCTCGTCAGCTAAAGGACCATGAGAAGAATTACCCGACGCACGATCTAGAATTGGCTGCGATTGTTTTTGCACTCAAGATCTGGCGGCATTTCTTGTATGGGGAAGCTTCTGAGGTATTTACTGATCATAAGAGCTTGAAGCATTTGTTTTCCCAGAAAAATCTGAATATGAGGCAAAGGCGTTGGCTGGAGCTAATCAGTGACTATCAGTGTGAGATCAAATACCACCCGGGGAAGGCTAATATAGTTGCTGATGCTTTGAGCCGGAAGTCTCATTTGGAAGATGAAGCTGAACCGTCGGAAATGGATTCGTTACTTTATGGGATGAGAAGGCTCCTTATAGAGAGTTCGCAGCAAGTAGAGATTCTATCTTCAGTTCTTGACGTTCGAGTAACAGATTTTGAAGAATTGAAAGCTCTCCAAAGAAAGGATCCGAAGCTGCTGAACATCAGGAAAAGAGTCCGAAAATCTCGAGGGCCGTTGCACTATAGCATGGATAGTGATGGAATACTTCGGTTCCGAGATCGCAGAGTGATCCCAAAGGACTCAGATTTCAAGGAACGGATCATGGCGGAAGCTCATGCAGCCCCGTATTCAGTTCATCCCGGCAGTACAAAGATGTATCGAGACTTGAAGAAAACTTACTGGTGGGATGGAATGAAGAAGGACGTTGCCTTATATGTGGAGAAATGCCACACGTGTCGTCAGGTAAAGGCCGAGCATCAGAGACCTGCAGGTATGCTCCAACCCCTCCCTATTCCTGAGTGGAAATGGGATGATATCACGATGGACTTCGTAGTGGGTTTGCCAAGAACACCTAGCGGGAAGAATTCTGTTTGGGTGATTGTGGATCGGTTAACGAAGAGTGCTCATTTTCTGCCTGTTAACAACACCGACTCTTTGGGTAAGTTGACCCGTTTGTATGTCAAGGAGATAGTGAGGCTACACGGCATACCAAAGAGTATAGTGTCGGATCGGGACCCGAGGTTCACATCGCAGTTCTGGAAGAGTTTGCAGGCAGCTTTGGGTACCAAGTTGAAGTTCAGCACTGCTTATCACCCGCAGACAGACGGCCAGTCAGAGCGCACCATACAGACCCTGGAAGACATGTTGCGAGCATGTGCCCTGGAATTCCAAGGGAGTTGGGAAAATCATTTGCCGCTCATTGAGTTTGCCTACAATAACAGCTACCATGCGACCATTCAGATGGCTCCCTATGAAGCTCTTTATGGAAGAAAGTGTAGGTCGCCCTTGTGTTGGGATGAAGTTGGGGAGAGTAGGGTAATTGGACCCGAAATAATTCAGGAAATGCAAAGCCAAGTCCGGATCATTAGAGATAAAATGGCGGCAGCTCAGAGTCGCCAGAAAAGCTACGCTGATACCAGGAGGAGAGAATTGTCATTTGAAGTTGGTGATTGGGTTTATCTTAAAGTCTCTCCCATGAGAGGTGTTAAGCGTTTTGGTAAGAAGAGGAAACTAGATCCGAGGTACGTCGGCCCTTTTCAGATTCTGGAGAGAGTAGGGTCCGTCGCCTACAGAGTTGCTTTGCCAGATTATTTTGGGGATGTTCATGATGTCTTCCACGTATCATCCCTGAAGAAGAGCTTTGGGCAGCAAGAGCCACGTTTCGTCGACCCAACAGGTATTCAGTTGCAACCGGATCTCACTTACGAAGTTGTTCCGTCGCAGATTTTGGATTGGAAGGAGCAACAGTTGAGGTCCAAGACGATACCTTTAGTTAAAGTGGCTTGGGGAGATCCGTTAGCTCAAGACTTCTCTTGGGAGCGAGCAGCGGACATGAGGGAGCGGTACCCGTATCTGTTTGAATGATGAAGGTATGTATTTTAATCTTGATCTCATTTGGTTTGTGAGCGTTTATGTGGCTTGCTGTAAGTTGGTGGCTGATTTGCAATTTCGAGGACGAAATTGTTTTTAAGGAGGGGAGGATGTGATGACCCGCTTTTAAGTCTATTTTCGCTGAAGTATTTGTTCTTATTTAATTAATATACTAGTTATTTTATTTTAATGTATTTGCGTTTTTAAAATTGGGTTTTAATTTAATTTAATTTATTTGAGGTTGTGTTTTATTTCTTTAAGCTGTTTAGTGGTTTTAATCTTTTTGGCGGTTTGTTTCGTTTTCCCGGAGTGAGGATTGGACCTCATCTCTTTTCACATCTTTTTCCCTTTTTTCTCTTTTTCCCTTTTTCTTTTTCCCTTCTTTTTCCTTTTTCCTTCTTTTCTTTTTCTTCTTTTTCTTTTTCTCTCTCCTCTCTCCCCGATTCGGACCCCCCCGAGCTCTCTCTCTCTCCTCCCTCTCCCTCACGCCGGCGCCACCTTCTCTCTACCTTACCGCCGCCGTCCGGCCACCAACCGGACCCCCACCGGTCCCATTCTCTTCCTCTCCCTCCGGTGCACCACCCCTCCAAAACCCACCCCCAACCGGCCGGCCATTTGGCCGGAAAAAGCTTCCAAAGGGCGCACGGATTTCACTCCGATCCGCCGCCGTCGCTCCACCTCCGGCCACCATTTCTTCACCACTTCATCACCGGTCCCTTGCCGTCCTAACCCACCCATTTCCGGCCTCCAACGACCACCGGAGCAGCTCCCACGAGCTTGTTTTCCGATTTGCCATTTTCGGCCATTTCCGGCCATTCCGCCGCCACCCACGGCCGTCCGTCACTTCCAATAGCTTCACAACCACCTCTAGACCATTCCCTATCAATCCCGTGTCCTAGTTTGTCCCCGTTCAAAAGTGGGTTTTTCAGACCCACGGCCACAGTGAATTTTCACTGTGACGTTGATGTTTTTCCGCCGTTTGCAATGCCGCTTGTTTTCTAAAATTGCCATATAGCGCTGTAAGTATTTTCCAAACCCTATTTTCAGATTTTAATATATATCGCTCATTCAATTTATTTATTGTTGTTGGTTGTTGATTCCGGATTGAGTCCGAGGAGTTTCGGGGGTCGGATGGATGGAGGACGGAGTTGCCTGTTTATTTGATTAATGGTTGTTGGATTATTTTATTATGCATTGTTATGGCATTGCATGGTGCATGCACGTGTGTTTGTGGGATTTGTGTGAAAAGCCTGTGTATTGGCGTGAGTGGTTTTACGGGTGCGTGTGTATCACGAGCCCAAGCCGGGATGGGTTATTATCTCGGTGGAGCTCCTCTGGTCACTCGGGAGCGGAATAAACTGAGTGATGTCCCCTGAGTTGTCGAGAGAGATGACGGGAGCGGGGCTAGGGGATGCTTGGCTACGAACGTGCCGGGCATGGAACCGGGCATCGCCCTACTCACCGACTCCGTGGCCCTTCGCTGGCGAGGGCTAGAGGATGCTTGGCTACGAACGCGCGGGGCGCGGAACTGGGCATCGCTCGTTAGGTGGCACATGCGTGGTGGTACTCTACGGTGTGAAACTGGAGCCAGGGTGTGCGGATGACCCCTAGGGGAGGTCATGGTGCATACGGTTAAAATTGGATAATGGTTTGTGAGGCCAAATGGGACTTTTGGCGTGGGCCAGATGGACTTCTGGCGAGATATTGGGCCGGATGGACTTCCGGCGAGATATTGGGCCAAATGGACTTTTGGCGGCCAAATGTGGCTTTTGGCGTGTTTTTCGGAAAGGATATGTTTTTGGGCCAAATGGGTTTTTGGCGTGTGTGGAAAACTGGTGTTTTTGGGCTTTGTGCATTGGGCATGTTTCATGCATCTTGTTTGAGTTATATGTGTTTTTATCTGGTAGTGTTTGGGGTTTTACTTACCTGCGGAACCATTTGTGGTTCCGTAGCTTTTGGTGCAGGAGTTGAGGATGAGGAGGAAGAGGTTGAGCCCGAGGATGCGGCTCCGCCGGGTTGCTGATGCTATCTTTTATATTTGTTTAAAACTGCATTTGTGTTTTGTAATATTTTATCTATGTATGTTTTAAACAGCTTGTATTACGTTAAGAAATTCTGGTACTTAGTTATGACCTTCTTTATCCGCTGCGTGTTTATCTGTACACATCTGTTGCCTTGCACACACCCGGCACCCGTCGAGGGGATGGTGACCCGGGTTGTCACCATCCGGACGTCTCAATTTCCCCGTGTTTGGGCGTGGGGATTTGGGGGCGTCACAAAAACTACAAACAAGAATTCCCATGTGTTATATATTGTTAAACAAAAGTTTAGATAGAAGAATATTATGCTATATAGTTTATTATAATTTGTATTATATTAGTTCTTAATCTAATAAATTTTAATTGTTACAGTAGTATTATATTATACTATATAGTTTATTATAATTTGTATTATATTAGTTCTTAATCTAATAAATTTTAATTGTTATAGTAGTTCTATATTATACTATATAGTTTATTATAATTTGTATTATATTAGTTCTTAATCTAACAAATTTTAATTGTTATAGTAGTTCTATATTATACTATATAGTACATATTTATATTATATTTACTAATACTATACCATATATTAGATTATAATTTGTATTTGGTGTGACGCCGCCAAATCCCCACTCACGGACACGGGAAAATCGAGACGTCTGGATGATGACAACACGGGTCACCACCCTATTGACGAGTGTCAAGTGTGTGTAAAAGTAACAAATGTGCAACAGAAAATGCAGCGGATAACGAAAGTCAAATAACTAAGTACCAGAATTTTCCTTAGTTAAATAAAAAGTTGTTTAAAACATACATAATAAAATATTACAAAACACAAATATTGTTTTAAAAACTAACTACAAAGCATAGATTTTAACTCAGCACTCCGGCGGAGCCGCATTCTCGGGCTCAGCCTCCTCCTCTTCCTCGAACTCTGCACCAAAAACTACAGAACCAAAACTGGTGCTGTAGGTAAGTAAAATCCAAACACTACTAGATAAAAACATATAAAACTCAAACAATATGCATGAAAGGATGCCAATGCTCAAAACCCATGAAATTATATTTTTCCACGCATGCCAAAAAAATCTCATTTGGCCCAAAAACATATCTTTTCAAAATATCACGCCAAAAGTCACATTGGGCCCATATCCAACTCAATCCGTTAACCGATTAATCCGTATGCACCATGACCTCCCCTAGGGGTCATCCGCACACCCTGACTCTTATGCCACATCGCAGGTAACGACCACGCATGTGACACCGAAACGAGCGATGTTTAGTTCCGCGCCCCACGCGTTTGTAGCCAAGCATCCTCTAACCCTCGCCAACGAAGGGCCATGGAGTCGGTGCATAGAGCGATGCCCAGTTCCATGCCCGGCGCATTCGTAACCAAGCATCCTCTAGCCCCCGCTCCCGTCGTCACCCAATGACAACTCAGGGGACCTCACTCAGTATATTACACTCCTGAGTGACCAGAGGAGCTCCACCGAGATAATAACCCATCCCAGCTTGGGCTCGTGAGACACACACACCCGAAAATCCATTTACATCAATAAAACAGGATTTTCTCAATTTAAATAAAATGTACATGCATGCACCATGTAAATGCAACCTCAAGGCACAAACCAATCAACCAATCACAAACAACCAAACCAATCAACTTCGTTCTCAATCCATCCAACCCCCGAACTCCTCGGACTCAGTTTGGAATCAACCAACCAACAGAAAATATTTATTGTATGAGCAAAATATATTTAAATCTAAAAGTAGAGTTTGGAAAATACTTACAGCGCTATATGATATTTTTTAAAAGCTCGCGGAGTTGCAAACGGCAGAAGAAAAGTAACGTAACAGTAAAATTTCACTATGGCCGTGGGTTGTAAAATACCCACTTTTGAACGAGGACAAACCAAAGCTTGGGATTGATAGGGAATGGTCTAGGGATATTTATGAAGCTAAGGAAAGTAGAGTTTGGCCATGGGTGGCTGCGAAAACGGCGGAGGAAGGCCAAAATACCCAAATCGGAAAACTAGCTCGTGGGGACTCTTCCAGCGACGGATTGAGGCCGGATATGGGTGGGTTAGGACGGCAAGGAGTCGGTGATGAAGTGGTGAAGTGGTGGTGGCCGGAGGTGGAGCGACGGCGGCAAATCGGAGCAAAAGCCGTTCGGCTTTGAGTGACTATTCTGGCTAAACGGCGGCTCGGATGGCGGTGAAACTTGGTGGAGGTGATCACCGGCCGAAGGGGAAGAAAACTGGGTGGGTGGTGTGCCGCACGGTGGCCGGCGGCAGTGGTTTTGGGTGGAGAGAGAAAAATGAACGGAAATGGGTGTGGGGAGAGAGTGTCGTGCGGGAGAGAACTGGAAGGAAGAGAAAGAAAGAAAGAAAAAGAAGAAAAAGAGAAAGAAGAAAAAAAGAAAAGAGAAAAAGAAAAGATGAGGGAAAAGAAATGAGGTCCAATCCTCACTCCGGAAACTAAAACAGATTCGTCGAAAACGATATTAAAAACCGTAAAACGACTAAACAAATAAAACACAACATCAAATAAATTAAAAACCAATTTAAAACACAATAATTTAAAATAAATAAACCACTATATTAATTAAATTAAAAACAATGTTTCAGTGAAAATACACGTAAAAGCGGGTCATCACATTTGGGATTCTTAATCTAAGAAATCTTAATGTTATTATATAATATAATTATATATTATAGTACTTATTTATTTCTTATTTACTAATATTATACTATATATTAGATTATAATTTGTATTATATTAGTTCTTAATCTAATAAATTTTAATTGTTATTATTTAATTTTATTATACTATATACTACTTATTTATATTATATTTACTAATACTATACCATATATTAGATTATAATTTGTATTAGGGATTCTTAATCTAAAAAATCTTAATGTTATTATATAATTTCAAATATAATAAATATATTGCATATATTGCACAACAAATAATCACACTACATATTATATATATAATATATATATATATATAAATTCTTTAATCACACATATTACACAATAAACAATCCTTCGCACATATTACACAAATAATCCACAATAAACTGTATATCAAAAATTTCACAATAACAATCCTTCAACAAAATTGATAACAAAATTTAACAATAGAGTTTAGTATAATATACCTTGTGCTCACAATATCCTCCTCTTGCAAATCACAAGTTTTCAACAATCCACAACAAGCAATCCTTTAAAAAATTCACAAAACTAGGTAGTTAAATACATATAAAACAAATTGACAAATATAATATAAATTGTAAATACATTAAGCTTTGAAAAATTTACCTTACTTTCTCCTTTGGGAGGAAAAAATAAATACACAACAAAAATAAACACAAAATTTCTTCCTAACTCAATCTATCTCACTCTAACCCTCTCTCACTCTAACTCACTCTAACACTCTCTCTATCCTCTCTCACTCTAAGCCTTCTCTTCTTCCTCTCTCTCTCTCTCTACAACTCTATGCTCAGCTCTTAAATCCTTCATGCACGAGATGAAGCAGATGGATCTGCTTTCCCGTGCGTGAAAATTTTATATTCTGCTTCAAATACAATAAACATTCGGACGTTCATTAATGAACGTCCGAACGTTTCACTCTCTTGCTAACGTAATATATTGTACGTTCGAACTCTAAGTTATTCCGCCCAAATTCTGAACAATACGTTCGAACGTATTTATAATCCCACCCACGTCGTCAATTGAACGTTCAAACGTGAATATAAACGTTCGAACGTTTTAGGGTTCCAAACTTAAGCGGGAAATAACCCGCCCATTTTTCAAATACGTTCAAATGTATAACATGTATGTTCGACCGTATTCATACTATAATGTTATATATTATTATATCTTATATTATAGTATTTCGTGTAAACTCAATTTTCATTGATTGAGTGAAAAAATAATCTTTATTAATTGTATATTATATATCATTTATATAATATAGTAAATCTAGTATATATATAGTAGTATATACACTATATATTATATTAAATATTATATAAATATGAACATATTATATTATACTACTATATATTAATACTATTATATAAAGTCTTATGTGATATATATTAATAGTATATATTATACTATTAATATATAATATATAATATATTATAATGTAGTCTTATATAATATAGTATTATAGTCTATATATAGTAATACTATATACAAAATAGTCTATATATAGCATATATACTATATACAACTATAGTAAATGTATATTATAGACTATATATACTATAAACAATATTATATTAAATACTATATATACTATATATATTTAATATATATTATATATACTAGATAGTATATATATTAATACTATTATATATACTATATGATATAAATAGTATCTATACTATATATATAGATAGTATATCTATTAATATAATATACTATTATATATACACTAGATTATATATTAGAATATATTTATAATATATATACTATATTATATAATATATAATATATATTATAGTACTCTAATATAATATACTACTATAGTATATTATATTAGTAATAATATAGTTATAATACATATACTATAATATATTAATAATATATAGTATATAATATATACTATAATATATACTATATATTATAATATTTAATAAATGGCTTACTATAAAATACATCGTGTATATTTTATTTAATAAATATTATATAAACTATACTATACTATAGTTATATATTATATAGTTATTATCTATATAATATTATATATATTATAATATCTTACTCCATGTGATATTTAATAAATTATATATATATACTATACAATAGGTATTATATATTAGTACTGTTATATATAATATATATATTAATATATACGTATTAGATATTTACTATATTATATAGTTATTATATATTAGTACTTCTATAACTATATTAAAAATATAATTTACTTCATACACGTTCGAATGTCATTTGTTTAACGTTCAGACATTTCAGTATAACGTTCGCACATATAACACCAATATGTTCGAATGTTTTATACACGTTTGAACGTTAATTGTATATAAAGTCTTCCCCGACGGCCGTATAATATCATTTTGTCCTCTCCACTTTCCATACGTCGTTTCTCCGCTGCCGCATCCACTGTCATACGCCACCGCAATCGTTACTAAAAGCTAATGTGCCCTCCCTGTCTCATATAGACTATTATATGTATTGGTGGGTTTCAAAAATTTGAAACCCACCCAAGGCCAAATATTCTTCTTGAATTTCCGACCACCATTGGTAGTTAAACCTTAAACAACCACCGTAGAAACATTCCCCATAGCTTATAGAGTAGTTTTATGGTTTTTTTTTTTTCCTTCAAAACGCACGTTTTGAAGCTTTTGGAAATGGCTAAGTTGACTCAGCGATTCTATCTCGTAACATTCGAATGTTACAAAATAAATGTTCAAACATGTGACGTTTAAGTTTTTTACGTTTGAACGTTACGTTGTAACGTGCGAACATAAAATTTCACATTCAAATGTTTTTATCCAACATTTTCAGTGGACGTTGGATAAAACGTCCGAATGTAAACCGTTCAAATTCTTCCGTTAGCAAATACGTCCGAACGTGTGACGCTTCAAGTTCATTACATCCGAACGTTACAGGATAACGTTCGAACGTCACTATGTGAATTTATTAAATGGACTATCGAACGTTTAAAGATGATGTTCCATACGTACGTTCGCACGTAAATACAACATTCGAACATATAAATAAGACGTTCAGATCAGATTTACGTTGCTTAATACGTTTGAACGTTTCTTCGAAGTTACATTCGGACATAAATTTACATTCGGATGTCATTTTTTTATATTAGTTTGACTAAGTACGTTCGAATGTTAATGGTTTACGTTCGATTATTTAATATTACATTCGAACGTCAAATCATTGTACATTCGGACGTAATTTATTTCTATGTAGCATAATTTTATAGTTCGAACGTCAATTGAGTAACGTTCGAACGTTTCTTTATTTAATTTAATTTCTATTTTTTCATCTTATTATTATTAATTTGGGTATTTAAATAGTTGAATTTTTTAATATATTTATTGTCAAAATTATGTAAACTTATAATGATGATATTTTAATTTTGTATAATCCATATATGTTGTAATATGTATATATATCTACAAAAATTTAGGGATTTTTTTATCATATTTTAACTTGTATTTTTTTTCCTCAAGATATGGCTCCCTTTATGACAATGAGAAAACGAGAGAGGGATGGAGGCAATCCAGACATTGCTCGACTTGGGGCACGAACTATCATGGGTGAACGATAAATTTTGACTAATCAGTTCGATGAGCTCAGCTGGGAGTGGAAGACGCTCAAAGACGTCTTCGTCACGAGAGACTGGGGCCTAATTTGTACATTGAGGGGAAAGATTTACCCCTCAATGGTCCGGGAGTTTTACATTGGGATGGCCACCAAGCCTAACGATGCATCATCCCATACCCTCACTATACGTGGTGTACAGTTTGAGTTCTTAGCGAATGTTATCGCCGAGTTACTCCAGATTCCCCGGATACTACCTAAGGCGACAACTGCTCAAGCTAGTGACACAGTAGCTGCATTTGCTTCTGGCACCTTTGGGGCATATCCAGCCACTTCTGCTTCATCTACGGGCCCTGTTGACACTATGTCCAGTGAACAGGGAGATCAGCCCGAGGGTGAGGATATTGCTCGGGAGGTTGGTGATGACGAGCGGGATCAGGATTTCTACTTCCTCACTGGCATAGACCGCACGAAGCTGGATAGGCCGAACTCCTTCAGCCAGAATCAGTTGCTGCCTTTCTTCCGCATGTTGCAAAGTTTTGTTGCAACAAATGTAGACCCTGTGGCACATAAGACCACATTCAGTAGGGCGCGTGCACAGTTCCTTATTTGCTTGACACGTCAAGATCCCATTGACTTGCCACTCATTATATTTGAGCGGATCCGTTACGAGGCCAACATTGTTACGATGGATAATCTCCCATACGAAGTCATCATTAGCCGCTTCTTACTAGTCCGGGGAGTGCCACTCCAGGCGGAGGAGATGGTACTAAATGAGCCCCATTGACATCACCACGCACCGTCGGAGCATTGCACAGAGGAGAGGCTCAGCTCGGCGTCTTGTTGCTGCTATATCAGATCTTGTACCTCCGACCGAGGCTGGGGCCGGTGTTGCTCCCCCATCTGCAGTACTAGCCAGCAACCGACGACTGCATCTGCAAGGGATATGCGACCTGCTTGGGTTGATGCAGTGATGACAAATATGAAGGTGCATATAGACCGACAGATTGATAGACAGATTGCGCATATAGATCAAGCTGTCGCACATCTTGCAAATCATGTAGATGTGCTAAATAATAAGGTTGAGACATTGACTGAAGAGTTTCGATCTTTTGTAAACCAGCAGTACTTCTGAATGTCATTTGTTATTATATAATCATATTTTATTTTCTATTTTCGACATATGTAATTGACAATATTATTTAATGTATGTATTGAAGATTAATATTATGCAACCTTAATATTAAACAAATATATATTATGATTAATTTTTGCAAATTAAAATATAATGTTTGAACCTTACAAATATACATTCGAATCTTAGTGGTTACGTTCGCACGTAATTACATATAACGTTCGAACGTTGGTGCTAAAATGTTTACGTTCGCACGTAAATATACGTAACGTTCCGACGTTATTATGACGTGCGAACAAATTAAATAAACCGTTCGAACGTTAAAAATTTATTCCCTAACATTTAGTGACAGTTCCCACAAACCGTCATAGAAAATGACTTTTAGTGACAGTTTGGAGACTGTCACTATCTTCAATCTGTCACTAAAACCTATATTTGTAGTAGTGTGTATATGTTTTATTTATTTATTTATTTAATTTTTAACACTTAAATATTTTTTCACATCATTAAAAATAAATTTTAATTATTAAATAAAAATAAAATAAAATAAAAAATTGTTGTGATCAGCGTTGGATCCCATCTCGGTTGCATTTGGTTTCTCAACTCCTCTCAACTCATCTCAACTTATCTTATCTTATTATTACAATTTTTTCAACTTTTAACACAAAATATAATAAATAATTCAATTTTTTTAAATCACAAAATAATAATATTATCAAAAAGTAATATTCTAATAATATTTTATTCAACTGTCAACTTTTATCTCAACTCAACATCCAAACCGGAGTCTGAAGCCTCGTCTGTTTTTACAAATGAGATAAGATGAGATGAGATGAGTTGAGATAAAAGTTGAAAGTTGAATAAAATATTCTTAAAATATTTTTTAATATTATTTTTATTTTGATATTTAAAAAAATTGAATTGTTTATTTTATTTTGTTTGAAAATTTAAAAAAATTATAATGATTAGATATGATGAAATGAGAATGATTGTGAAAACAAACGAGACGACTTTATTTTTTCAGTTAGTCTATAAAAACTCCATTCTTGTTTCTTATTACGTTGGGCTAGCTAGTTGATAAAGTTAAGACTTTTACCATAGTATATGGTTGAATTGCGTGGAAAGGGAATTAGTCTTCCACAAGGAGTGGGCTACTCTGCCGCCTAAGTAGTACCAATCCATTTGACCACCAGTTACTTTTCTTTTTTTTTAATATTTTGTTAATATATTTAAATATTTTAAAAAAATAAAAAAATTACATCAATACACTTAAAATCTCTTCCTTAATCATTAAATAAAAGAATTTACAGAACGATCAAATGGAGTAGTCAATGTTGGTGGCGTAGTAGCTTTTTTCCTTCCACAAACTCTTGTAGAATTAATATGTGCGTATATGTATTTTGTATAAAAAAAATGTTTAGGGAGGAAGAAAAGCCTTGAGTGCTTTGAATGGTGAAGCTCCCTGTATGAAACCAAAGTATGATATTACTGAAATTTAATTGATGGGATATGAGTAAAACATCGGATCACAAATGCTTGGCTCTTAAAGTTAGGAGAAATGCTGAAGAAGCTTCCTTCTCGAAACCTCCTCGGTCACCGCCTTACCCACACCACAAGCCAAGGGCATAGAACTGTCCAGGCCTTCTTTGTCTACAACATCATACCAACTTTACACACATCATATAAAAATCCAACTTAAGTTTAGAACATATATAAAGATAAAAATCAAAGAAAAGCTCTAAACATAAGTTCACACACCACACACCACACTTTTTTCTTTATTTATTATTTTGTTCATCTACCAAATGTTTAGATGTGGATAATAAGTAAAAGAATTCAAATAGTTTAAGAAAAATAAACCCAAAAAAATTAGAAAAAAAAAAACCTTATAAAAAATTTAAAAAAATATATGATGGTATATGTGGATGATGAGTAACAAAGCTTTAAACCAATATGTGGTGTATGGTGTATGAATGTATTTAATCTATATGGAGCAAAAATAGAGGGACAACACAGACTACTAACACATCTATTATCAAGACAATACTTATTTTATAGGTGATTAGTCAACACACAATACCTATTAATTCCATGACTACAACACGAAGTCTCAAAAGAACTTTATTCGGACACCTAATTCTCGCTGCCTTTAGCTTGCAAATCACAATGACAATATTAAATACTATATGACAGGACCAAATCTCTAACAACTTAAACTACTTCAGAACATGCTCTTAAGATCTCCTTCAGCAGATCGGTCCGTCTGGATCGAAAAAATCGACCAAACCGAACTTTAGACCTATCGGTTCCGATCCCATAAATTGTGGATTGAAACCATTTGTGCAGTTCCAGGTTCTATAATTTTGAACTGGACCAGACCAAACTCCTATATATATATTTTTTAAAAGTATTTTTAATAATTTAATATATTATTTTATATAGTAATTGCTAATGATGTATTTTGCATGCCTTTAGGCCAGACTACTCAGGAGCTCAGTCTTCACTTACCTGCACACACAAAACTACTCCCAACCCCAACAGCCTGATGGCTCACCAAATGGAGCCTCTGATATTTAAGTCAGTTTCGTTTAGAGGGAAAATCTTTGATTATGGGAGTATCATTCAGCTTACCTTCCTTTGGTGCTCGAGGGGGACACTTATACCTGTCCACAAGGCAGCTCCATCCCCTGCCCCCTCTTGAGTGGCCTCTACCAGAGCCCCATAAATGCGACTTGGCCTGATGGGGGGAGAGGTCAAATCATACTGTCCCATTAAGGTGGTGTGCTGCTCCTTCCCTGATGGTAAAGGCGCTGAGCAACTCTTGGGTCCTAGCCCATTCGACCTGTCAGCTTGACCCGAGTCCTCCTTAGCTGGGGAGTGCATGTAGTTATGTGGCCTGGAGTTGGATGGGCCTAGGCTTGGCCTTGGGCAGGATGGGATCTCCACCTGGGTTGGGCTGAACTGCTAGGGGAGTTCCCCCGCCAATTCCTATCAAAAGACTTCAATGGGAACTCCAACAATTAATAGCTCCTCTGTTTCTGACATGACTTGGTCGGAATCATTTTCTCTTCCCTGTTGCTCGATCCACGAGGCCAGCGGTGATGGCCCCTCACATGGTCGAGTCCTCAATCGGGCAGATTGGCCGTTCATTTTCCTTTTGAGTAATATGCTCAGATAGCCTTCTTATTACACCCATCGTGATCCACATCGTTTTGTGTGCTCTGTGGTTTGAAACTACCCTCTCCACATTCCTTTTCTAACATTTCAAATTCATTAGGATCGAGCGACTACTCTGCCCCTACCGCCCAGGTTGGGTATCTATCACCTCCAGACCTTCTTCATTGCTCTACTGCTGCTTGAGACCTTGGCCTTTAGCCACACATTTTTTCATGGCTCCTAAAAAGTCTACCCAACCTACTTCGAAGGGCTCAAGAGAACATAAGGCCACTGGGTCTTCGAGTCAAGCCTGTTCTCCTTTTGAGACAGGGGGTGTCAGGGCTCTCGTAGATAACCGAAGGTTCATCTGGCACTTCGAGGTGATTCCTTTTTGACTTGGAGAACCCACGAAGAGAGTTTGGCCTTCCAGAACACACCATCCTTGAGGTTCTGCAGCCGAATGAATGAGTTGTGGACCCAGAGGGATATGCCTACAAAGTGGTGCTATTCCTTTCCATGTTTGGTGACTGTTTTAGGTTGCCCTTCTGCCTTCCGGTGAGCGATGTGCTGGACATGGTCGGCATGGCACCCGCCCAACTCCTCCCTAATGCTTGGAGAATCCTAGTAGGTTGCGATGTGATTTGGTGGTAGACCCTAGAAGAAGCTTGCAACACTTGGCCGATCTCACTGGCTGTGAGTTCTTTCTCACTCACTTAGTGTCGAAGAGGAGGGGTAACCTCTATGATTTTTTTCCTGCTTACCCCTTAGTTCGCCTCGAGCGAGAATATGATAGGAGGACCTTGGGCTCCAAACAATTCTTCTTCATTTCTATTCCCGGGTAGGAGTACCCACCTGGGTAGTTTGCGGGACAGAGTTATCCTGTTTTGGCGAATTGGGAGGTGGTACCTGAGGGGAAGCTCCCTAAGTTGCCAGCGATGCCAAAGGAGGCCCTTCGCATCAAGATTGTGTGGGAATGGGTTGTTGTCCACTCGAATGAAGTTTGGTCCAATGTGCTGTTGAGTGAAAGCCATTTGCAGCAATACCTTCCCATGCATCTGGCTTTATGCCTGGCTGGGTCTTCGATTCTGCTGGGGCCCATCGGTTGTCTGTCACGTTAGCGGTCAATCAGCCCTCCAATGGAAGCGAAAAGAAAGAAGCCACAGGAAAGCTCCCCGAACAAGCCAGATTCTGATGATGATGCTGCCCCCCAATTCCCTGGTCAATCATCCTAGGGGACTTCCACCCACTGGCCCCACCCGCGAAGTGGTGGGGGAGTGATCACTGCCCTCTTGCTTTCGAGGGTGTTGCTTCGTGCCCCACAGACGATTGGCGGGCCGACGTTTCCCTCACCAGGTCTCACTTCTCCCTCATCTTGTGCTATTGCCGGCGACCCGACCATGCTCTCCCCGGAAGGAAGGCGCCTGGCTGCCTTATTTTCCAACGCTTCCCAAAACTACTCATCTCGAAGTTAGCCTAGCTGGGGAGAGAAGCCCGAGGCGACCATTATGGGGCAGCCCATATTTGGCCATCCTTTTACTGGTCTTTTTGGCTCTCTCAGTCAGGTCTGGTCCTGAACTCAGATTTTCTTTTCCCATCGCTCTTTCGATACGTTCCTTATGATTTTACTAGGTGTTTGCTTGACAAGTCATTGGCCGACTGTTTATCCCAGTAGTGAGTGATCGCAGTCTCCCCTCAACCCACGGTCGACACAGGGCTCCCCGAGGGGCACACGGGTCTCATTCTGGCCTTGATGAAGCGGCTATGCGACGCGAAATTTGAGTTATGGGGGTCCCAAGAAGAATTCGTCTTGTGTTATCTTGATATGGTGCGCGAGTTAGAGGTACGAAAGACTCTGAAAGAGATGCTCTTTAGTAAGATAGAGAAGCTGGAGGAACTTTGAGTAGTGCATGCCTCTCTCTCCAAAAAGTATGATTCTATGGTGTCTTCCTATTCGTTTGTTGAGGACCAGTTCCTGAAGATCATCCTAGACTTCTTCAAGTGAGTGAAGACCATCAAGACCCTGAAGGCTGAGAGGGAAGAGCTGAGGTTGACGCTTTAGCAACAATGGTTAGAACTATTGGGAGTACGGGGGGTCAGGGATGAGACATGGTACCACGAGTTCCTTTCTGGTAAGGAGCTGCTAAGGGTATACCTATTGACAAACCCCCGATGTGAATTGCTTTTGCTAGACCCTGAGTTATCGGCTCCTGGCCCTGATGCTTTAGGGGCCAGGGCTTGGATAGGGTTGGACATGGTCCCTAGCACATTTACGGATGTGGCTCTAGCAACGGTCAGGACACCGACCCCACCAATTTGAAGGAGGAGCCATAAGTTGACCGGGGGGTGGGGGAACCCTTCGCTTCCCCCCCCCCCCCCTTTTTATTTGCATGTATA
The DNA here is from genome assembly GCF_018687715.1 of Carya illinoinensis. NCBI lineage: Eukaryota > Viridiplantae > Streptophyta > Magnoliopsida > Fagales > Juglandaceae > Carya > Carya illinoinensis. Next base: position 11,996,044 of record NC_056758.1, read on the forward strand.
TACGCATTGAACCTTTACTCTTGATATATTGGTGACTGTACAGCCTTAGTTTTGGGCTGATTTATTTAATTTGGTTATGTTTGTGGTGTACACACCTCCCCCGACTCATGCCCTGGGCTTTTCTCTTTACTTTTCTTCTTCTTCTTCTTCTCTTTCTTTCTTCTTTCCTTTTCTGTGCTTGTTGTTTTTTCTTGTTTGTTGTTTTTTTTGTGGCCGCGTTGGTAGCAAATGCCACATGTTCCTTTGTAGACAAATTAACCAATAAAGATACGCATCTTTCTTTTCCAAGGGGACCCTTCAAATTTTGCTCTTCCGTTGCCCTTGCAACCTTCCCGAAAGAATGAGTTTATGGCTAGCGTTTCTTCTATAGACTCAGAAGGGTTTTGACCAGGTAATCATTCACTATCCACTCGTTGGTCTTCCTGCCTTAATGTTGTGGATGTCGTTTCCCCACGCGTGCCACGGGATCTGTGCTGAAGGTTTCCGCGAGATTTGCATCTGATCTAATGGAGCCCTTTCAAAAGTTATGTTGTTCTTTATTACTGGGAGATGTTATAAAAAGATGGCATGTCCCCAACTTTGCTGGACAATTGTTCAATGGATTTCCTTGCCTTAGAACTCCTTATGCAGTTTAAGGTTCTTCCTTACATCCTAGTTGGCTCCTATTGGCAGGGCATCTTCTCCTACTCTAGGCCTTCATCACTCAGTGTAGATGGACTCTTTGGCTTGTTACTTCTCTCGAGGGTACACTCGTACCCTGCCGAGCTTGGCTTGGTTTTTCTTGTTATCCTCTCTCTTTCGTATCTCTTTGCATAATTTCTTGTTGTTGTGTCGTGATCTTTCAGTTGTAATGGTTTTGGCAGTTGATGAATAAAATTTTTTATGTCTTCCTGTTCAGTAGCATTTACTTTCGATGCTTTTACTTGCGATGCCCTCTGTTGCACAAGCATTTCATAGGCAACTATGCACGTTCTTTTTCTCTCGTCGCGGAGAGTGGATGATTATCCTGGCGATACCCTATTGGGCATTACTAAACTTCTGCTCTTGTTGACCCTCGAGGCTTTCTGTAGCATAATCGGCTTGTGATCTTGTGCATAAGGTCCCCATCTCACTGAATTATGCAGGATAGCTGAGGCCGTGATGGAAATTCCCTCGATGTGATGTTTTGCAAACTTAGCATATTTTCAATAAATGGCCAAGCAGTGCATAAGCCAAACCCCACCAAGTTCACTGCAAAATTCAATTCATAGGTGTATATATGTAAATTTAATCTTAACCATTACTGACCTGTCTTGCCGACTCGACATGGTGAGGCCCCAGGGCCTCTGTGGGCTTAACTGGTCTTTGGGCTGTCCGCGCTCCTCCGAGGGCGAAGTATGTTTATTCCCTCGGAGAACTTTTTCGCGTCAGGGAGCTTTCGTTCATTCTCTTAGGGGAGTCTTCGTTCATTCTCCTAGGGGAGCTTTCCTACGATAGGTGATTTCCTCAAGGGAGGTCCATTGTTTCCTCAAGGGAGTCTTTGTTCATTCCCTTATGGAAGCTTTCCTGCGTGAGGTGAATTCCTCAGGGGAGGTCCGTCGTTCCCTCAGAAGAGCCTTCGTTCATTCCCTTATGGGAGCTTTCTCACCCCCTAGAACATTCCAGCGCGAGGTGAGTGGCTTTGGGGGGGGGAGCCTTCATTCATTCCCTCATTGGAGCATTCTCGCGCAAGGTACATGGCCTCGGGGGAGGTTTATCATTCCCTCAGAGAAGCCTTCGTTCATTCCCTTATGGGAGCATTCCCGAGCGAGGTGTGTGGCCTCGGGGGAGATTCTGTGGTTGAGTTGGGTAGTCCAGGGACTATCCCACACCCCTCCGAATGAGAGGTAGGGACGCCTCAAACCACACCCTCCTCTTATAGCCCTTCAGGGACATAATCGTCCCTTTGCCCAATGCGATGGGATACTGTTCGGGCAGCCTTAAGGCTAGACCCATGCTCCTACAAGGGGGAGGTCGGGATTGCCTGGAGCCAATCCTGCCTATTAACCCATGAGCAAAAGGATTCCATTAGGGCAGTTTGTGACTAGACCCGCACCCATATGTTGAAATTGTGGGAAAGTGGAGCTAGGACCGGGTCGATGCCATGTCCACTCCTCGTCATGACGAAACAGGGTAATACTCGGGTAGCCTCAGGGCTAGACCCTCTCTCCTCCATAGGGGAGGAAGTCTAGCTGAGGTTAGTTCCACCTGTTGACCCATACGTGGAGGTAGTCTATTCAGGCAGTCCCCAACTAGACCCATTCCTGTTAGTTGATGCTCATGACGAGGGTCAATCCATGCTTCGGTTGTTAAGGATAGCAGTTCTCCACCGTGGGAGGGATCGAGCAGCCCTTTAGCATTATACTCATCCCTTTGGTACCCCACGGGGAGGCAAGTTGGAAAACCTAGGGGCCCCCTGCTTTTTGTTGCAACGGGGATGGGGTCAATTTCGAGGCCAAACTAGATCTCCTTCGCATAGGAGGTCGAGATGGCCCAGAGCCACCCTGCCTATTGACCCATACGAGGAGGGACTCCATTCGGACAGTTTGCAACTGGACCCACTCCCATCTGTTGACATCGCAGGGAAGGTAAGATTGGACCGAGCTGGTGCCGTGTCCACTCCTCGTCATAATGGAATTGGGTAATGTTAGGGCAGTCTCAAAGCTAGGCTCGCTCTCCTCCATAGGGGATGCAGTCTAACTAGGGTTAGTTCCGCCTGTTGACCCTTACGTGGAGGTAATCTGTTCAGACAGTCCATAATTGGACCCTTTTCTATTAGTCGACGCTCATGATGGGGGTCGCCTCACATGTCAGCTATCAAAGACAAGCCTCTCTCCGCCACGGGAGGTATCGAGCAGCCCTTTGGCATTACACCAGTCCCTTTGGCACACCACAGGGAGGTAAGTTGAAAGGCTTACGGGCCCCCAACTCTTTGCTGAGACGGGGATGGGGTCAATTTTGAGTTGCCTCGGGGCCAAACTCGCGCTCCTTTGTAGAGGAGGTCGGGATGGCCCGGAGCCACCCTGCCCGATGACCCATACGATTGGATCCACTCCCATCTATTAATATCGCAGGGAAGGTAAGTTTGGACTGGGCTAGTGTCACGACCACTACTCATCATGACAAAATAGGGTAATGTTCGCGTAGCCTTAGGGCTGGACCAGCTCTCCTTCGCAGGTGAGGCGGTCTAACAGGGGTTAGTTCCACCTATTGACCTGTACTTTGAGGTAGTTTCTTTAGTCAGTCTCTGACTAGACCAGCTCCCATTAGTCAACGCTCATGACAAGGGTTGCCTCACACGTTGACTATAGAAGACAAGCTACTCTCCACCATGGGAGGGATCGAGTAGCCCTTTGGTATTACACCCGTCCCTTTGGTACCCCACAGGGAGGTAAGTCAGAAGGCCTAGGGGCCCTCTGCTCTTTGTGGTGATGGGGATGGGGTAAATTTTAAGTTGCCTTGGGGCTAAACTTACGCTCCTTATCAGGAGAGGTCGGGAGGGCCTGGACCACTCTACCCATTGACCCATACGAGGAGGGACTCTGTTCGAGTAGTTTGCGACTGGATCCACTCCCCTCTATTGACATCGTGGGGAAGGGTTATCTGTATGAACATTGGGATTGAGTTCTCTAGGTCCCTGAAATAATCATGCATTTCTCATTAATGGAAGCTACATTGGCATTCGTGGGGTGAATAATAACAAGGAAATACAAATGCATGTTTTGGGCATTATCGGTAAAATAATCATAGATGTTCGGCGTTCTATGGGTGTTGAAATTCGTTCCCGCAAAAATCTCACAACCAATATGCCTCGGGGCAATTGCTGGCAACTACCACATAAAGGCCTTCCCATTGTGGTCCAAGCTTGCCTTCTTCCTTCACCGCTACCCCCGTCTTCTTTAAAACAAGGTCCCCTACCTTGAATGACCTAGGGCACACCCTCCAATTGAAACAATGCTCCACCCTCTTTCTGTATGCTGCCATCTTCATCTCTGCTTCTTCTTGAACGTCCCTTACCAAGTCGAGCTGCTCCTCCAAGCGTCGATCATTGGAGTGTTGCTCATAGTGGCACACTTGGTGAGTTGGGATGTTGACTTCCACTGGTGGCATGGCCTCGTGATTGTATGCCAAGGTGAATGGGGTCTCGCCGGTCGATGTCTTTACGATTGTCTGGTAGGCCCACAGGACGGCCGAGAGTTCCTTTGACAAAGCCCCTTTTTGGTCACTCGGCTTCTTCTTTAATATCCGCAGCAGGATTTTGTTAGTGGCCTCTACTTGACCATTCGACTGGGGGATGTCCTAATGACAAGTACCAAAACTTGATCCCCAGGTCCTAGCACCACTCTCGATAGTGATCTGAGTCAAATTGCCTTCTATTATCAGACACAATGCAAGAGGTCCTAGCACCACTCTCGATGCGCTTCCAAAGGAAGCAAATAATGTTATTGGTCATAATTGTTGCCAATGCTTCAGCCTCTACCCATTTGGTGAAGTAATCCATTGCCACCAACACAAATTTTACCCCAACTTTTCTTGAGGGAAGGGGGTCCCACTAGGTCAACTCCCCACTGTGTGAATGGCCAAGAAAAGTCTATCGGCGCCAGTTCTATTGGCAAGTGATGGATGATCTCCACATACTCTTGGCATTTCTTGCACGTCTGCACATACTCCTCAGCATCCCTCAGGGCATGCAACTAGTAGTACCTGGCTCATATTGCCTTTCCCGCTAGTATCATTCTCTTAGCATGATCTCCACAGATTTCCTCGTGTATCTCTGCCAAAACTTGCTAGGCTTGCTCATGTGAGATACATCTTAGTAGGGGGCGTTGTACCCCTTGCGGTATAGCACTCCATCGACTATAGTGAATCATGTCGCCTGATATCTCGTCTTCCTCGCCTTTTCCATGTTGTTAGGCACCTCATTGTTGTTAAGTACCGCCAGGTGTCTTGTGCCCATTCAGGCACACCCGGTTCTACTTCCAATTGCTCAATCCCTATAGTGGGCACTGGGGTAGTCCTTTGCCTGGGTGTAGTTTTTGCCAATTTGTTTGCCTTATCATTTTCCGCTTGTGGATTTTGCTGAATCTGGAAATATTGGAAGCAAGCGTGCTCAGCATGCACCATTGCCAGGTACTTTCTCAACTTCTCGCTCTTTGCCACGAAATCTCCTCTCACCTGGTGAATTACCACCTTGGAGTCTGCTTTGAATTATGCTTCCTCTTTGCCCAAGGATCTCACTATCGTCAAGACAAGGAGGAGCGCCTCATACTCCGCTTCATTGTTGGTGGTTTCGACTGTTAACTTGACAATATAGTCATGCTCCTTGCCCTCATTAATGACGATGTGCACCACCACTCGCCCTCTAGCTCTGAAAGAAGAGCCATCGACGAAAACTTGCCAGGGAAATTGTTTGACTTGGGTGTACCTGACATCCGCTCCTCTATATGATCGACTTATATAATAGACTGGCCTTTAGACCCCACCGTGCTCCCTCACCAAGGCTGAGGAAACCACTTGTGGAGAAACGGACAAGAATAGAGTCAATGTTTCTCCACACTAGGGTTAGCTGAGTAGCAAAGGGTTGGTCAGGTATTGTTTTAATGCATCGAATGATGTGTCACATTCCTCGTCCCAGTCGTGGGCCTTCCATAACACTCTGAAGAAAGGCAGGCACTTGTCTGTTGACTGCAATACGAATCGGTTAAGGGCTGCTAACCTGTCAGCCAGCTTCTGCACGTCGTTAATGCTCCGAGGGGAAGGCCTATCCAAATGGTGCTCACTTTTTCAGGATTGGCCTCAATTCCTCTTTCTAACACTAAGAACCCCAGGAATTTTCCTGAGCCTATTTAGAACGCGCACTTGGCTGGGTTTATGTTCATGACGTACCATCGCAGTACTGCAAAGGCTTCTTGAAGGTCCTCCAGGTGTTGAGCCGGGGTTTTACTTTTCACTAATAGGTCGTCTACGTATACTTTCATATTCCTTCCAATTTGGGCCTTAAACATTTGGTTGACCAGCCGCTAATAGTTAGCTCCTGCATGTACCTCAGCTATAAGGAAAAGACGTCGTTTATCACCAACAGGGGATTATACTGCTACACCGCCATGTAGTGACTTGCCGTCGAGTCTACAATGAGGTCGATGCAGGGGAGTGGGAAGCTATCCTTGGAGCATGCCTAGTTTAGATCCATGAAGTCCACACACATTCTCAACTGACCGTTGTGCTTTTTGACAAGTATTATGTTAAACAACCAGTTTGAGTAGCGCCTCTTGTATAAATCTTGCTGTCAGCAAGCAGTCTACTTCAAGTGCAATGGAGGCATTCTTCTCTATGCTGACGCTCTCGTGCTTCTGCATCACTCCTCTGGCTTTGGGGTCCACTTCTCCACATGTCTTCATAAGTCCATGCGAAGATGTCCCGATGTTCGACCAGTAACCGCTGCAACGCCTCTCTTATCTTGGCATCAATCCTTATTCTAACCCTAGCGGCCATGTTGACCCGGTCTGGGTTAAGCATAATTAGTTCCAAGGGCTCATTCGTCTCTGCCTCTCTTAACATGTACTTGTCTCTCGTGTTGTCCTCGGCAGGGGAGCACTCGGGGGCTGGCGATGGGGTCAGGAACACCTCCTTGCTTGACAAGGTGGCCTCAACCCCTCCTTCAATAGCTCCTGGCATGGTGCCCACTTCATTCTGCCAGGTGGTCATCCTGGTTTTCTGTCTAGACTTTCCCCTTGCAGATTCTTGGTCCTCACCTCCCTTCGCTATTCAGTCACACCTCTGAGCCCTCCAAGAGGGGCTCATGTCAGCGTGGGAAGGACACTTTCAACTGTAAAATTAGTCTGATCCTACAAACAATGCCAAATGTTAATGACGTGTTTCATATGCCTTTGGGCTAGAGTACTTGGGAGCTCGGGTCTTCACTAACTTGCACACACAAAACCACTCCCAACGCTAGCAGCCTAGTGGGTCGCTAGATGGGGCCTCCAATACTTAAGTCAGTTTCATTTAGAGGGAAAATATCTAAGTATGGGAGTATCGTTTAACTTACCTTCCTCTAGTGCTTGAGGGCGACACTTATACCTGTCCCCAAGGCAGCTCCATCCCCTGCCCTCCCTCTCGAGTGGCCTCTGCCAAAGCCCCATAAATGCAACTTAGCTTGAGAGGGGGAGAGGTCAAATCATACTATCCCTTTGAGGTGGCGTGTTGCTCCTTCCCTGATGGCAGAGGTGCTGAGCGCCTCTTAGGTCCTGGCCCACCCTACCTATCGGGTTGACTCGAGTCCTCCTGAGCTGGAGAGTGCCTATAGTTATGTGGCTCAAAGTTGGATGGGCCTAGGCTTGGCCTTGGGCCGGATGGCATCCCCACCTGAGTTGGGTCAAATTGTTAGGGGAAATTTTTTCCTAGCAATAATTATATAAGTTAATGATGTAATTATCATTTAATTTATTATCATTGACCATATAAAATATTTTTTTAATGAGTTAGTTACATAATCTGCATTAATAATTCACTTGCTTTTAATTTAATAATTTAAATAATTTTTTTATTAATTTACTTCAAAAAAAAAAAAAAATAATTAGACTAAACTAATAGCTATCGGTCCATTCTAGTCTCTATATGTTCAGTCTAGGGGGGGTTCTAATGGACTGATTTTCAACCCTATGCTCAATAGTTCAAGATGTCTTAGAGCACTAGCATTGGTTTCTTTATACGCATCTTCAAAATCACAACTTTTGAAGATTGATTTTACATATAAAGAAAAACCCCTATATTGGATTATGTATTTTTGAACCAAATAACAATAAAATATTTTTATTTTTTTCTTAAAATTATTATTTTTATATATTTTACAATTAACACAATGTGCTCAAAAATACAAATTCCATATATCTAAATATTACCAATTTTATATATCAAAATGACTACTTTTATCAATAAATATTAATATATACTAAAAAAAACATTTTGTATCATTAACTTAATATAAACTTAATATATCAAAATCATACTAATACAAATTTCACAAAATTGATTTTAATGAGTAGGAGAGAAAAAATAGTAAAATAATGTTTGAAGAGTAAATCGTGGTTCTTCATACTTGAATAAGCACTATTCATAGTTATATAAAATTTTGAAGATGCATAATCCAATGTAGACCAATTTAAAAGGATATTATGCAAATATGAAGATGAATATGAAGATAAATAAGCCATTACCAATGCTCTTAGCCTGTAAAACTTGTAACTTTTTTCCTGCAAGAGGCTACCCAAAAAAAAAGAGAAGAAATCCACACATTTTTTAAAAAAAAAAAAAAACATGCAAAAAAAATAAAAAAAAATAAAAAATGACCCTTTTCTTCAAAAGCAACGAGAGAGAGACGGGAAAAACCAAATTCTTTGCTTAAGGGGTGGTTGAGCTGAAATTAGTGGCTGTTGGTGGTGATTCTCAGCATTGGGGTACCTTCGGTGGTGAGCTTCATGGTGGCGTTGTCGTGAGAAGTGCAACGGGGTTGGGTGTGAGTTTTGATGAAGGAACCAAACATGCCAAAAAAAAAAAAACATTTTTGCTTAAAAGGTGGTTGAGCTGAAATCAGTGGGTAGTGGTGGTGGTTCTTGACGTTGGCGTTGCTTTGGTGGTGAGGTTCACAGTGGCATTGCTGTGAGAAATGCGACAGGGCTAAGCGTGAGTTTTGATGGAGGAACCGAAGGGCCAAAACAGTGGCCAATCAACTTGGTGATGCAGGTCACCGTGCGACAACCATGCTTGGGTCGGTGTGAATATGCAGTATGGTTTCAGAGAGAGAAGATGCAGAGCAAGGAAGATGAGGAGAAGATAAAAGACGGAGAGAAGATGCAAGGGAAATAAAAAGACTCCAAGGTGGGGAAAAAAAAAAAAAAAAACCTAAACCTTCCAACCCTCTGACACAGCTGCACCCAAAGACCAAAATGCCCTCGTCTAAACAAGCACAAAACACTAAAACAGAAGGATAGAGAAGACAAAAAATGCAAAATACAGACTACTCACATAGAGGATGACAAAAACACTGTTTACAGGTATATGCACTTATTATATAGGAATAGATATATAAGCCCTGTGAGGCAAACCAAATTGTTGATTCTCTTGCTAATTAATTTTTTTTTTAATATAAGTATTCTCTTGCTAATTATTGGAATATTTGAAATTATTGCATATATACCCAAAAACAGAGAATAAGTCAATGAACCAAAATGCCATGGCCATGACTATGCAATCTTTAATGTAATTTCATTGTTTGTCTTATTTCTTTGCCATATTTAGTGAATCAAATTGTAATTTCCTTGTTTGCCTTGGGTCAAGCTCACAGCCAGTTTGACAACTAGTACTCACTCCGCATAGCACACTATTTTCAATTCAAGTACCCATCAAACATTGACATTTGTAGATATCCAAATACCATCTTAAACCAGATAAAACCAACATCTTCAAATCAGTTATTTGTGTGTTGATTTCATCTAAGGCTACATCTTATTTGATGCATATTTTGAAAAAACTAACCAGGAAGAACGAGGGGAGTGAAAGCTCAAACCCAAATTTAAAACATTGAATTTTTTTTTCCCTCTCTATTACAAGGCCCTTATGCTTGTGCTTTATAATACAAAAACTTACCAAAGTTTCTTTTTAAAGAAATGAAAAAAAGGTATTATGCCCCCAAAAGAAACTATAAAATTTTTTCTAATTTTCTGTGCATGTGTGATTTTATCTGGGTTGTTGAGAATTTGACCTGAGATCAAGAGGCGGTGATTTTTGTAGTAGGTGACTGAGGTTGGCATCACATGAATGCAAAATATATGTAGTTATCTGTGTCATTTATGTTGGGATGGGCATGCTTGTGTGCAGAGACACTTCTATTATGCTGGTTGCTACTATAGTATTAATGTACATGCAGGGTAGAATCAAACACTACCAGTCGAGAAAAAACCAACCCAACATCTACCATGGATACAGGGGTAAACAAACAGAAAACTTATAGTGAGAAAATAAAATATGATTCATGAAGTTTTTATTCGATTTTTAGAATTTGGAGTTGGTTTATCGTATAAAAATAATTGGAAACAAACAACGTGGTTATTGAAAAATATGCATGCATGAACTCTAAAAAAAGTCCGTTAGAAGGAAGGAAAAAAACATTATAACCCGAGGAAGGAGACAATCCCAAAGAATGTTTCAACTTTTACAAATATCCATATTCCATTTAGTTTATGAAACACTAGCATGAATATGATGCTGTAACTTGGGGTTATCAGCTATTACTGGCATTAACATTGGAAGATCTGTTTCGTGTTGGATTAACATATGATGATGCTGTAAGTTGGGATTATCAGCTAAGCTCCGCTTGATAAGATGATGTCGGCAGTGAGACACCAAATGTTGTATTTACATAGGCCTTTCAGTTTTGGTCTTTGGGGGATTCAAACCTCCGACGAGCAAACTTGAAGTTCTGTTTACTTACAATCGGGCATTTTTTGTTGAAGACAAACAGCCTATCTATATGGTACCTAGTGTTCATATATTTATTTATGTAACATGTAGACCAGTTAGTTAGCTAGCTCTAGCTTTTACCACCGATCTTTTTATTGAACTAGTATTTTTTAAAAATATTAGATTTCTTTATTCACCTATGGTCTACAGCCAGTTTTTGCTTTTGCATTTGTTTTAAGATCCGTTCGTTGATCAAACATTTGTACAAAGCTGAAAGCCCGAGATGCATTCCCGATTCCGAAACGAACCTTGTCATTTTTCACATTGTCTTCATTCTCATGCCGCTACCTGCCTCATGCTCAGCGCCGTTAGCTCTGCGCACCGCCAATCTCTCCATTGTAGACGTCAAAACCCATGGTGAACCCCTCTCTGTCTCAATCTCTCTCCCTCTCTATAAATTTTGGTACTTTTATCTGTCTCAGCTTGTGTTTCAAGATAGTCTATTGGATTGGTAGGTTTTTTTTTCCCCTTTTGTTTCTGTTTCTCCATGTTGGCTTTGAGGAGTTATGGGTGGTTTCGTGATTCAAGCTTTGTCGTGATGAAGATTTTCTCTAGTATCTATTGGGTTGGTTTGATGGGTTTGTTTGATTTTCATTTCCCCCCCTAATTTATCTATCTTGCTATGAAGTTTTCACCGAGAAGATTTTCTGACTCTGTATACGATTGAAGTGCCAATTTGTCTCTGAAACTATGTCATGTGATTTCTTTGGAGAAATTGTGATTGAAGTGCCAATCTTCTCGGTGTCATGTGAACTATGTCACCAAGAAGATTTCTAGTGTTTAGATGCCCCTATATTCTTGGTGTCCTTTGAGGCCTTCCCTTCCTTGCTCGCTGCTTCCCTTTCCAAGCACCACTCCAGGCTGTAATGCCTCAGTGAAAAATCTCCTCCATGTAGCTGCCTTGTCCCACCTGAAATCTAACTATCACCTAGCCCTTTTCATCAATTGTAGCCACCCAAACCCCCATCTCGCAGCACCAGCCCATAAGGAAACCACTCAACACCTTTTGACACCTAAAAACTGTTGTGAATGGAGACAAGAATGGTGGGTCGTGCATTGCATGTGCTCACCGAATGCACCGAATTCAAAAGGTGCGGCTGCACCTTCTCTCAACTGTACCTTCTCATCGACGACGCCCCATCAGTATTATAAATAGAAATGTTGTGATGAGGTGAGAGTGTGTGTGCAAACAAGTGTAGAGAGAAAATAGGCAGTGTGTGCTGTGTGTAAAGTGGTGCAGAGAAGTGAGAATAGAGTGGTTGAGCAGAGAGAGTTTACAGAGAGAGGATTTTTGTAAAAGTTGTTTCATACTGAAGTTACAGCAGCTGTGGACTTAGGCAATTGCCGAACCACGTTAAATTTCATCTCTCCTTTTATTTAGAATCATCTCTGTCTCCGACAAGTCCCCAACAACTGGTATCAGAGCTCTGGTTCGAGCTATCTAAAAATTCAAGTTGGTTGAAATCAATTTTTGACAACTCCAGGGTGTTCCTCGCGTCGAGACAAATCCGTTGCCGCAAATGGAATCGAAAATGGAGGTCAGAGGAGCCCACACGTGCCCCGAGAAGATCAACGCATGCATCTACTACAACTCACGCGCCCCCACACACACTCGAGGTTGAAGACGACTGAACCTCACGTGTCCATGGACTCCTAACGCGCCCTAAAGGAGGAAGACACTTGAAAAACCACGCGCCCACACACGCCCTAGGAGGAACCCGCACATGTACCACACGCGCCCACTCACCGCCCACTCGCACTGCTGCCCCGCGTGTACTACATGCACCAGATGATCTGAGCCGAGCCATGTTCCTGAGCCGAGCCGTGTTCCTGAGCCGAGCCAACGTCATCCTGCCACTTGTCGCACTCTAGTTGACCGAAACTGTTTTGGCCTATTTAAACTCAATTTTGATCCAATTTTGACGATTTTGGACTCATTTCCAGCTAATTCGAGTGTTTTAGACGCAACCGTGATCTTTGTTTGTTCAAATTTGAACTCATTTGTAAAGTTATGGCTAGAGAAGAAGTTAAAGGTGCTGGTATCGAGAAATTTGACGGTATAGACTTTGCCTATTGGAGAATGCAGATAGAGGATTATCTCTATGGGAAGAAACTACATCTTCCACTCATAGGAAGAAAGCCAGATGACATGAGCAATGAAGATTGGAGTTTCCTTGATAGACAAGTGTTGGGAGTCATTCGACTAACACTATCAAGATCAGTTACACACAATGTGGGAAAGGAAAAGACCACAGCAGATTTGATGAAGGCTCTATCAGACATGTACGAGCAGCCATCAGCCAATAACAAAGTGCATTTGATGTACAAGCTATTCTACTTGAGAATGGCAGAAGGAACTCCAGTTATTTAGCATCTGAATGAGTTTAACACCATCATCAATCAATTAGCTTTAGTGGGGATTGAATTTGATGATGAAGTACGTGCACTAATTGCTCTGGCTCAATTGCCAAAAAGCTGGGATGCCATGAGAACAGCTGTTAGCAATTCTTATGGCAAAACAAAGATGAAGTATCAAGATATCCAGGACCATATTCTTAGCGAGGAAGTTCACAGAAAAGACACAGGTGAAGCATCAACTTCCAGTCTTGCCTTAAACCTCGAGACGAGAGGTAGAGGAGCTAGTAAAAGTTCAAATCGGGGCAGGTCAAAGTCCTGAAGAGGCAGAAGTAAATCTAGGTCCGGAAAACAAGTACAGTGCTGGAATTGTTGCAAGATTGGCCACTTCAGAAATAATTGCAAGGAAGCAGAGAAGAAGAATGAGCATGACTCTGCTAATGCCACAACAAAAGACCTCCAAGATGCCTTACTCCTTTCAGTCGACAACCAAATTGAATCTTGGGTGTTAGATTCAGGAGCCTCATTCTACACTACAGCACACCGAGAAATCATGCAGAATTATGTTACTGGTGATTTCGGGAAGGTGTGCTTAGCAGATGGTGAAGCGTTGGAAATTGAAGGCATGGGAGATGTACGAATCAATCTGCCCAATGGAAGTGCATGGTTGCTACAGAAGGTGAGACATGTTCCCAAGCTTATGAGGAACCTGATTTCTGTAGGACAACTTGATGCTGAGGGGCATTCGGTGGCACGTGGAAGATAACAAAGGAGCTATGGTAAAAACAGATACTCTATACATGACTTTAAGCATTAGAGATACTGTTGCAATTGCTGACGCAAATGCCAACCTATGGCATCAAAGGCTTGATCACATGAATGAGAAAGGAATGAAAGTACTATTATCCAAGGGGAAGTTACCAAAGTTGGAATCAACTGATTTTGACATGTGTGAAGGTTGCATTTTTGGGAAGCAGAAAAAAGTTAGTTTCTTGAAAAATGGCAGAACTCCAAAGTCTACAAAGTTGGAGTTGGTGCACATAGATTTGTGGGGGCATCCCCAGTCGCTTTTCTTAGAGGATCGCTGTACTATGTTTCCTTTATTGATGAGTCAAGCAGGAAAGTATGGGTTTATTTTTTGAAAAACAAATCTGACACATTTGACACTTTCAAGAAGTGGAGAGCCATGATTGAAAAGGAAACAGGCTTGAAGTTGAAATGTCTGAGGTCAGACAATGGCAGAGAGTACATCGATGGAGGGATCAAAGAATTTTGTGCTGCAAATGGGATTAGATTTTAGAAGACTATTCCCGGGACACCGCAGCAGAATCGCGTAGCTGAACGCATGAACAGAACTCTCAACGAACGTGCCATAAGCATGAGGCTAAATTCAGGATTGCCTGAATGTTTTTGGGCTGATGTAGTTAACACTGCAGCCTATTTGATTAACCGGGGACCTTCAATTCCCTTAAAGTTTGATCTACCAGAGGAAGTCTGGAGCGGAAAGAAGGTAAATCTTTCCCATTTGAAAGTTTTTGGCTGTGTATCATATGTTCACATAGATTCTACTAATCGTAACAAGTTAGAAGCCAAATCTAGAAAATATTTTTTCATTGGTTATGGTGATGAAGAATTTGGCTATCGATTTTGGGATGATAAAAATTGCAAAATTATCAGAAGTAGAAATGTGATATTCAATGAGCAGATTCTGTACAAAGCTAAGTCATAAGCTGAACCTGAGGAGCAGCCAAAGAAACCTGAGGTTGTTGACTTTGATGTTACTTGAGTCAACACTAATTAGAACGAGGATCAAGAGAATGATGATACACAGATCGAACAAAGTACACCACTCACTATTATTCGAAGATCTTCAAGGACGATCAGACCACCACAGCGGTTCTCACCATCTCTACACTACATCCTGCTAACAGATAGTGGTGAACTGGAAAGTTATGATGAAGCTCTACAAATTGAAGATTCGATCAAGTGGGAGAAAGCCATGCAAGATGAGATGGAGTCACTCATGTCAAATTAGACATGGGAGCTAACTAAGCTTCCAAAAGTCAAGAAGGCTTTGCACAACAAATGGGTGTACAGAATTAAGGAAGAGCACAATGGTAGCAAGCGCTACAAAGCCAGAATGGTCATGAAGGGGTTTCAACAAAAGGAAGGTGTCGACTACACATACAGTTGCGATACCATTTTATCCGATCTCTTCTAGATAGTGGACAGCTGATATTTGAGAAGATTCGAGGAACAGAGAACCCAGCAGACATGCTCACAAAAGTAGTTACTGCTGACAAACTGAAGCTGTGTGTAACTTCAGTTGGTCTCCGTACTTAAAGGCATGACTTGAAGTTGCTGTGATGGTTGCTATAAAGGTATGTAGACTCATTTGTCTCCAAGTGGGAAATTGTTGCGAATGGAGACAAGAATGGTGGGTCATGCATTGCATGTGCTCATTTAATGCACCGAAAGGCATCGAATGCACCAAATTCAAAAGGTGCGGCTGCAGCTTCTCTCAATTGCACCTTCTCATCGATGACTCCCCATCAGTATTATAAATAGAAGTGTTGTGATGAGGTAAGAGTGTGTGTACAGACAAGTGTAGAGAGAAAATAGGCAGTGTGTGCTGCGTGTAGAGTGCTCAGAGAAGTAAGAATAGAGTGGGTGAGCAAAGAGAGTTTACAGAGAAAGGATTTTTGTCAAAATTGTTTCATAATAAAGTTACAGCAGCTGTGGACATAGGCAATTGCCGAACCATGTTAAATTTCATCTCTCCTTTTATTTAGAATCATCTCTGTCTCCGACAAGTCCCCAACAAAAACACCCCTGTTTCAGCTCTCATAAGCAGAGCATTATCAAGAAAGCTACCCATAGACTAAGAGCCTTGAAACAGCCACCACTCCATTTTGGGAAGCCACCCCACGTTTGCTAGCTCCAAACTATCGTAAACCGCATGAAACCACTGCTAGGCATCACTGAAAGCCCCTATTTCCGGCTTCTCAAAACAGAGCAAGTCTTCTCGTGTGGTGACTTTAGCCATGACAAGGGAAGCCCAGTGACGCCGATACCCAGCTTTTCCGTGATCTGTGGCTCTCTCTCTCTCTCTCTCTCTCTCTCTCTCTCTCTCTCTCTCTCTCTCTCTCGGCTTACAGACCTCTTTATCTCTCTTATCTCAGCACTCTCTCTCACTTCCATGCTTAGCCGCTCAGACCAACGGTAGTTTTTCCGTTGCACCACCGTGATCTAGTGTTGCACGATCGTTGTTGTGGACCCACAGCTCAGTTGCACCTTGCTCTGCCGTTCGGTGTCTCCGTTGTGATTTTTTTCCTCCTTAGGTAAGAGGTAGTTTCTTGTTGGTTTTAGAGCTTTTCTGCTTTTTACGTTGCCGTTAGTTTGCACGCAAGATGTTTTAAATTACGATCTTACCCTTAAGCTCAACTTTTGGCAAGACCGTTGGTTCCGGTTTGGAATGGACCCTTTTAGTGAAGGTGTTTCGATCTTGTTGGGTTTATCTTTAGATGGATTTTTCTTTAAGACTGGGTTTATTTCAAAAGGTTGTTTTAATGTTTTAAGATGTTTTGGACTTGAGTTTTTAAATTAGTTTGGGTCAGGCAAAAGTTTTTACGGAAACTATTATTTTTTTTATGATAATTGATGGTTTTGGCGGCGTTGGTATTTTAGAAATTATGAGGATGTTTAGATTTTGAGGTTTTAGAATGGGTTAATTTATAATAGGTTAATATCAAAATATGTTTTTGATTGGAAATTTATGGAAATTACATTATTATTTTATAGGTGACGATTGATTTTTGTTCAGCATTGTTGAGAAAACTTTTGAAAGGTTAAGAAGTTCAGGTAAGCGGGGTTCTTATGCTAGTTTTTGCATAAAAGAAATGAACTGAAATTAATTTTGGAGAATATGCATGTTTTGTTATGAAAAATAATTTTAAAACGACCTCAATTATTTATCTGCATTACCAATGAAATTTTGTATAAGAATAAAGTATTTTCTGACATGACTACTTTAGACATGAGCTATTTGGGCATTTTATTTCTGAACTGTGCAAAAGAGAGCGAATATGAAATTTTTTGCATAAATTATACTTTTTGTGATCTTATTCTGTTTTATTCTGAAGATGTTTATGAACTCTGATATGATATGATGTGATTTCTAAAAACTTTTGGCATGACATTCTGAATTGGGATGTGGTTTGTAGATGATGATCTGTTTGACCTACTATGGGTGCTAATAGTGGTTTCTGTTTGGGTTGGTACTAACCGTTCTGTTTCTGGTGCACCCACTTTGGAAACAAAGTGGTTTTCTGGTAGTCTTTCATGTATGCACATTCGGGGCTCTGAGAATAATAAGGGGAAGATTCACATTCTGTTTTTGCTCGGTTGGCCGCTGGGGTTTGCACAACCCTACCACGGGGGTTAAACATGGAATTCTATTTTGATGTGATGTTTCAGTTATGTTGTGCCAAAGGAACTTTGAATAAAAATATTTTCCTGAAAATTTTGCTTTGATATTTTTGATAACATGTTATAATTCAGCATTCTGAAAGTGAAATTATTTTATTTTGCATTTTTTTAACTCTATAAATGCTCATGTTTGCACACTAGTAAATGTTCTCTGCTTATTGAGTTGTTGATCACCCCTTATTTTCAAATATTTTTCAGATAATTTTGATAGTTCAGCTTGAGATCAAGAGTAGGAAGTTTTAGTAAAGTGTGATGATCGTAGTGGAATAAGTGCCCGAGGGAACAAGTGCTTATTTGAGAGTCGTAGTTAATAAATTGATTTATTTTTGGATATATTGATTTGATGATTAAGGATATTTTCAGGTCTTTGGAGAGTTTTTAATTTATATTATTTAGAAATTCTTTGTAGTTCCTATGAACGAATATGGATATTTGGATTGCATGAATAAATGAATTTTTTATGGAGTCTTTTGAATTTTATAGTTGTGTTATTGAAGTTGATATTAAGTAACAAGAGCTAACTCTCTGGACCTCCAGGAACAGGGCGTTACAATAGTATTGTGGACCTGTTGGGTCCTAAAACCAGGGCAAACCTTGACCGATACAAAATTTTTTTGATCGGTAGAAAATTATATTGATCAAAAGGAGATAAATGCCCAAGTATACGGGACTTATACAAGAACAACGTTTAGGCGTTCTAATTTAGAGATACAAGGAATTCGTGAAAAGACATGTCATAAAAATCAATTACAATCGACCAATGAGCCAAGGTAACGAAAAACAAATTTGTAAGCTCTTCCATCGATCACTCTTGATCTTCAAAGCTTCTTGCACTCCGCTCCCTCAAAATGCACCACCATAGACATAGAGGTATCATCTTCATTATGGATGCAATTTGAGAGTTGCCCTGCATACCTCTCCAAGAGGCTAGAAGGTCACATACCCTTTCCGGCATCACCTAAGCTAAACCCAGTCTAGCAAAAACATCATTCCACAAGGTCATAGCAACCTCACAATGTAGTAATAGATGGTCAGTGGACTCGTCACTCTTCTTGCACATATAACACCAGTCCATAATTATGATGCCACATTTCTTCAAGTTGTCTATAGTCAGAATCTTCCCCAAAGAAGCTGTCCAACCAAAAAAGTCTGCCTTTGGAAGTGCCTTTGTGCTCTAGATGCTCTTTCATGGGAAAAAATCTGAGTTTTGCATGGTCAAAGAATGATAGAAAGAACGTGCTATGAAACTCCCTTCTTAGAAGGGCACCAATAAATCTTGTCTTCACCTATCATGGGCATCCGAGTGGAGTACACCTAGTCAAAAAACACCAAAAATTCATCCATTTCCTAGTCTTGTGCATCTTTATTGAAGGAAATGCTCCATTGAGGAATGCCATTGGAGATGATAACTAGATCCGCTATTGATGCCTCTTTCCTTCTAGCTATGCCATAAACTTGAGGAAAAACTTCCTTGAGTGCCCGATCACCACACCATAAATCATGCCAACATTTTGCCTTTATTCCATTTCCAACTTTGAAGCAAGTATGTGCGGCATATGTGTCCCAACCTCTTCTAATATTTTTCCAAAGCCCAAATCCATGAGGCCCACTCACCTCATTGGAACACCAACCTCCCAATGATTCTCTGTGCTTCAAAGCAATGACGGTTTGCCACAAGGCCTCTCATTCATGGTGATATCTCCATTACCATTTGCCCAACAAAGCATTATTGAAAGATTTCAGATTTCGGATTCCCGAGCCTCCTTTAATGGGAGAACAAATTGTGGGCCATTTCACCAAGTGGAATTTAAACTAGTCCTTTAACCCCCCCATAGGAAATCACGTTGAAGTTTCTCCATGAGATGAGCCACCTTGGTGGGGAGCAAGAACAATGAGAGGAAGTATATTGGTAAGTTAGAAAGAGTGCTCTTGATGAGCATCACCTAGCCCCCTTTGGATAAGTACATCCACTTCCAGCCGGCTAATTTCCTCTCCATTTTTTATAGCACCTCATCCCAAATGGATTTTGATTTAAAAGTCGCGCCCAACGAAAGGCCAAGATATTTCATGGGAAGCTAAGATATTTCTTGCACTCTAAGATGGACGCTAAACTCTCCACATCGGGTATAAGCCTTAGTGGCACTACCTTAGATTTGACCAAATTCACCTTCAACCCTGACACCGCCTCGAAGCATAATAAGAGAGCCCTCAAAGCTTGAATTTTCTCATGTCTGGCCTCGCAAAAAATGAGAGTATCATCAGCAAACAATAAATGAGAGATGTTGAGCGAACCTGAGGCTACCTCACCCACTGAGAATCCAGATAGGAATCCACCCACCACTGCCCCTGAAATCATCTTACTAAAGGCTTCCATCACAAAAATAAAGAAAAGTGGAGAAAGGGGATCCCCTTGTCGTAGACCTTGGTAGCTTTTGGAAAAGCCTTTTGACGTGCCATTCTCAGTACAGAAAAATGAACTGTAGAGATACAGTGATGGATCCAAGTACTCCATTTTGTACCAAAGCCACATCTCTCAAGTATATACAGTAAGAATCCTCAATTGACGTGATCATAAGCTTTCTCCATATCCAACTTGCATAGAAGTCCCAGCTTTCCTGACTTAATTCGACTATCCAGGCATTTATTGGCAATAAGAATTGAGTCAAGG
Organism: Carya illinoinensis; assembly: GCF_018687715.1. Classification (NCBI taxonomy): domain Eukaryota; kingdom Viridiplantae; phylum Streptophyta; class Magnoliopsida; order Fagales; family Juglandaceae; genus Carya; species Carya illinoinensis. The sequence goes on from NC_056758.1 coordinate 12,016,091, forward strand.
ATTTGCCTACCTTGAACAAAGGCATTTTGAGACTTTGAAATCAAGCTTGCCATCACTTTGCTCAACCTGTTCACCAATAATTTGGATAAAATTTTGTATAACCCACTCACCAGGCTAATGGGACGAAAATCTAACCTCTACTGCACCAGGCTTTTTAGGAATGAGTGCTAAAAAGGTTGCATTAAGACTTTTCTCAAATAGTCCACTTTCATGAAATTCATGGAAAGCCCCCATGATATCTACTTTAAATACATCCCAACAAGTTTGAAAAAATGCCATGAAAAAGCCATCAGGGCCAAGAGCTTTGTCATTGACCATACCTTTAACTACCAATCTGACCTCTACCTTATCAAACGACCTTTCAAGTTGTTCCAAAGCCTGGGGATCAAGAACATCAAAAACCAGCCCATCAAGTTTCGGCCTTCACAAAAAATGTTCCAAAAACAACCTATCATAGTAATTGACAATGTGGTCCTAGATTTCAATTTGGTTGGATGAGGTCGCCCCGTCTATCATCGAAGTTTCTATAGCATTGTTCTGCCTATGCGAGTTCGCCACCTGGTGAAAGAACTTAGTGCTCCTATCCCTCCCTTCAACCATAAAGCTCGTGATTTTTGTCGCCAAGATATTTCTTCCAAAATAGAGATCCGTTCAATATTCGCAATCACTTGAGTTTTATAAGCCCGCTCAATTTTAGATAGTACCCTCTCCTCTTCCACACCCTTCAAAGCCTCAAGCTCCAACAAGAGGACAACTTTTTAGCTTTCAAAATTACCAAACTCTTGCGCATTCCACTCCTTCAAATCTTTTTTCAAAGACGTTAATTTACAAGCCAGCGTATAACTAGAACTGCCTTGAAAATGGTAAGATGACCACCATTGTCATATTCTGTCCTCAAAGCCATCGCTCTTCAGCCACATGTTCTCAAATTTGAAGTACCTTGGACCCCTTCAAATGCCTCCGCAATTCAAAAGGATGGGAAAGTGATCCAAACATTACCTAGGTAACCTCTGCTAAATGAGGTTCGGATAATAAGCCTCCCAATCTGGTGAGATTAGAAATATGTTTAGCCTTAACCAAGATGGACGATCTCGGTTGCTAGACCAAGTGAAAGAGCCACCTACAAGAGGAATATCATGTAAATTTTGTTTAGAGATGAAATTAGAGAAATCTACCATACGTGGGTTGAAGCCAAAACCACCCGATCTCTCACTCGAAAAGTGAGTGACGTTGAAGTCACCTCCGATACACCAAGGTAGGTCCCAAACACTGCCAATACTGGCCAACTCATCCCATAGTAAACTTCTGGACTGATCAAGATTAGGCCCATAAACTCTAGTGAAAGCCCATTGATACCCATCCATGACATTCTTCAACAAACATGCTGCTATGTAATCTTGCAAAAAATCTTCCATTTTCTCCACCACTCTTGTCCCACATTACTAAAATTCCCCCGAAAGCTCCAATGGATGGTAAATAATGCCATCCCACTTGACTACAACCCCACAAACTTCTAATGATACCAAGGGAAATAACCACCAATTTCGTTTCTTGCAAACATACAATATCGACCTTCCATATACGAAGTTGATTTCTAACTATAAGGCATTTATCTTTTTCATTCAGGCCCCTTACGTTCCAAGAAATAATCTTTGATTTCATAAATCCACGACCTTTGCCCTTCCCCTCGATCTTCCCTGGTTAGAGTTCTTTCCACTTGCTCCATCATTTACTGTCCAATCAAGTCTTTGGAGTTCTCTTGCTCTCTTCTTAGCAGAAGCGAGCTCCCTAGGTGATCCCAAACTGTTCTTTCCAACTTCTATAGTTGCGAAAAGGACAATGAGCTAGTCCTCAAAACCCTCACATGAAATCCCCACATTGACTTGCATCTCCTTTGCGTTGTTCAGGACGCAGTTCGAAGCTTGAGGATTACTATTCTTGAATGGATGTAGAGAAACCAATGGGGATGGATCTTCCCAACAGCAGACATCTTCCCACACCAAGGGGACTACATCTGCTGTCCCCATGCTATCTAACTCTCCTTCAATCTAAGAGACATCAAAAGGAACCAACACCAAAGGGCTTCATGCTGCCTCCATGTCAACCTCACCATCCCTCTTCTCTGTAGGGTCCTTTTCCAAACTCGAGAGAGCTGTCATTTCAACAGCTAGCACTGTCTTGAGTGGTTGTGTGACTGTTAGACCAAAATCATCGACATTTTCTACCTTGAAATCTATCCTAGTTTCATTAGAGATTGATGGCGGCGTTGCTGTTGCCTCCCCCTCTTCTGGGAGAGTCGCCACCTGTTCGTCTGCCCCCATCGACCAAGTCTATGGAGGCCCAATGCAGTGAGTGTTAGTCGTCGATGGAGAAATGCCCGACGATGACCCAAACTCGAATGATGATAGTCCTAAGAATTTGGCTTTTTGTTTCCAAGCCTATTTCTCGGGCCTTCCAAACCCTTGCTAGCTAGGCTTGGCCCCATAAGATGGCCCTGCATGCTTCCCAGCCCATTTCGTGCTGGCTCTTCCCCGAGACTTGTCTAAGACCTCAACTCCCCCTGTGTCCTTCTGCAGGCCGCATGGGCTCAGCCTAGCCACTTGCTTGCCCATAGCCTCAGGTGCAACACAGGCTATTTCTGGCCCCTGATCCATGCCCAAATCCAAATCAATGCTAGCAATTAACCTCATGAGCCTTTCCCTCGTAGCTATAATATCTTCCTGTATTCTAAGTAAGGAAGTCTTTTCAGCTACTCCTCCCTTGATTAGAGAGCCTCCATCCATTTTAGTGAAAGTTTCTCTGACTGGCCTTTCTAATTTGCTCTTCTGCTTCAAAATTCCATCCCTGTCCTTCAATTCAAACTCAATTCCACCTGTCGCTCCTCTCATGGTTGGAACAACTCCGCCAACAACCTATGCATATGACTTAGCAATGGTGGTAGTTTGTACAGATCGATGATTGAGGACCTCACGCCTCCCAAACTTCTTTCTCTCCTACAACATTCACCCCACCACCACACATCTCACAAAGCTCCAAGCCAAACTTTTCCAGCCATGACCTCCAACATCTTCTAGGACAATGATGATGCTTCTCCTATCACCACCTCTATATTCCACAATGGCCAAGTGTCTACCAAAATCATTGGAAGACCTCTGAGCAATATATGCACTGCCGCCATAGCTGAAAGATTTGAAGAAATCCTTCTTGGCATCCGCTCGAACACATCCTTCCAGGGATTGTGCAACCCATTTCGTAGCAGTGAAACTGATAAATAAATCTTTGGTCACCTTCCTTCCCCTCTCAACGATGCGTACTGTGCTGCCCCTACATACTTAATCTCAAACACCTTCATTTCTATAGGGACTATCTTTCTATACCCCATCCTCCACACTTATATGTCCTAAAAACTATGTAAAAACAACCTACTGCTAGATCTCCATGGAAATAAGAACTCAAAAAAGCACATTCACGGAGAGAAAATCACCTAGGCTTCCTCTGATGGAAAGCCCAAGAAAAAATGGAGATAAAAAATGACAACTACTGAAACAAAATTATGGATAACTTGCAACCTTATTATTGTTTAGTTCTTTTATTTCTTTGACGGGATCCACAATGTTCTTGAGGCTTCTCACCCGAGAGAGTCCCATCCACTTCTTTTTCATCAAAACGCTCCAACTCTTGAAACATAGTGTTTTGCTGGCCATTAATGTTCTCGGAGACTTCCATATTTCATTTTCTCAAGTCAATTTTCAAGGCTTTAACTTTCCCAACTAAAGCAAAACTAGGAGTGGCCGAGAATTGATATGAAGACTACCTTGATCTAACCTTGTCCATAAACCCATTGACCTTTAGCCACATGTTCTCGAATTTAAAGTATCTCCATCCCTCATAGAGATCCCCACAGTCTAATAAGAGGGAAAAATGATCAAAGCAAAGCCTAGGGGGGTGCTTTTGGCATAGGTTGGGGAAGTGGGCCTCCCAAGAAGGAGAGACAATAAATTTGTCTAACCTAGACCAAGCTCTCCCATTGGACCAAGTGAAATCTCCCCCAGCTAAAGGTAGATCAACCAAATATAGCTCAAAAACTAAAGCTGAGAAGCAGCCATGGCTGAACTTGTGCTAGAGTCCCCTAACCTTTCACTCAGAAACTGAGTGATGCTGAAGTCCCCTCCAATACACCACGGGCTGTCCCACCAATTGCACAAACCAGCGATCCTATCCCAAAGAAACTTTCTATTGCTGTGTCGTTAGGCCCGTAGACTCCTATGAACCCCCACCCAAAACTATCTTCCACATTCATTAAAGAACAAGCTACCAAAAATTCGCAAACATTCTCCTCTACCAAATTAACTACTCTCTTATCCCACATCACTATAATACCCCCCCTGAAGCATCCTTGGAAGCAAGGGAGGCCCATTCTGCATAAGAGCAACTCCACAAACTTATTATTATTTTTTTTACAATAAACTTCATCTTAGTCTCCTGCAAACAAATTACGTCTGCCTTCCTTTAATGACTTTTATGCTATTTTCTGCAGTGCTTAGCTTGTAATTAGTTTCATTTCTTGTATACTTCGTATGTACTTGGGGCTTGGGTCTTGTGTAATTACGTGGTTTAATAAAATCATTTTACTTATAAAAGAAACAGCTGGTATTAGAGCCAAGTTTGTGATTCTGTAGACTTTAAAAATAATTTTGATGAGATCTAAGGTTTAAGAATTGTGCAAACTCAAGAGATGATTTTGATGAGATTTAGGAGATGCTTAGAGAATGAGATGAGATGAAAAATTTATGAATAATAGTAAAATGGTTTGTGAATAGTAGTGAGATAGGTTTTTTTTTTTTTTTTTTTTTTTTTTTTCTATTTGATAGGAAGTAGTGAGATGGTTTGAGTTAAGTATTTATTGGGTTTTAGGAAATGAGAGAGAAAAAGTTGAATAAAAAATGTTATAAAGTTAAAATATTTTTAAAATATAATTTTTTAATTTAATTTTTATTTGGAATTTGAAAATGTTGAATTGTTTTTTATTTTTTATATAGAAATTTGAAAAAATTGCAATGAGTAGTTTGAAAAAGTTGTAATGATTAGTTTGAAAATGTTTGTGTTTGAATGATATTGTTTGGGAAGGAAATGACGTGAGATGAGATAACATGGGATGGGATGAGGTGGAAATTGTTTCAAAACATCTCCTTAAAGTTTCAGATCCTGTAGACTTTATGGAACGAGTTTTTGGAAATTTGAGGTTCTTTTCCTGGGCATTACAATGGCATTTGCATTGTGGTTATGCGCCCATCAGTTTATTTTGTCGCCTTTACACTGTATTTGGAGTTTTGTTCCGCTAGGTTCTTTTCCATTAGCATTATGGTTATTCGATTTTGCTTGTACCCGTGATTTCAGATGGATCGGTACATCTCATAGACATTAGAAATTTTGTTCGCAATCTAATTTCAGCTGCTAGATGAACATATTTCTTGATTGTATTTATTTAATTAGCACGTTACTATTGGTGCGCTTGATTTCATTATTGCAATATGTGCAGGTGCAACTATTGTGGGGCTTAATATATAATTTTAGCTATTAAACATAGAGGTTAGTATCAGATCACCAAGCTTGTAATACCATGCTCTATATATTCCATTTATAGCCGTGTATCCTATTTTAAATCCTACAAATAGTAGGTTGCACTTCTGCGATACTAGAACTGTATTGTCGATACATATATTTCAATTTTCTGATGTTCTTGCTTGTTAGACGTGGAGGTGATGCTGGAATTATAGATGTGGACAAGACCACAGAGACATTGGAACCTGAGAAGATGAGCAGTGGAGGATTGTGTCTTCCTGGGATGGATAGAGTGGAGTTGACCTCCAGAGAGGAAATATCTTTTAGGTGCGCCTAATTTGCAAATATATGATAATGTACAATGTAATCACTGATTTTTTTTACAGGTTTCCTATCAGTCTGGAGTTAGAGAATCCTAGTGCTTTTCTTCCACTGATATTAATTGGAACTATACTTACACGATCGATAGGCAAAAGCTGTTAATTGTTACACTAATTGTAATTTACCACATAACAGGGTTAGATGTTATTGCTATTGCAAAACGAGCAGAGTCTGCGCTGATGGTGGATTCAAGGCCCCAAGAGAAAGAGTTGCTTTTGTTTTGGCATCTTTAGAGGAAGAGGAGAATTTTGAATCCTCTGGATTAGATGAAGTTGGAAGGAATGTAAACAACGGTAGATCCAATCGTGCTAGTAGGAACTATCATGAATCAAATGCAAGCAAAGTAGGTAGAACTTTGTTTTTATATTGTCTCTTTTTTCTTTACTACTGATATCAACCGGGCATTTTACCCTTGTAAAGTTATGCGGACATGATTAGCTTGCGGTCTAAGTTATTATATGCTGTAGTATCTTCTTTATGTCTAACACAATGTGGTTATATAGATGATAAAGTAAATTTTTCCTGAAATTGCGGTCTTGAAATTTTCATTCTTGATATACTGCCCAACAATAATTATTAGTAATTTGTTTCTTTGGGTTGCCATTTAGTTAAAAGGCATTGCCTCTCATGCTTCAAGAAGGTGTTTTTGGTAGTATGTGTTGTGATGATATTTTAGGAGTTGGCTCAAGTGGTAAAGGCCTTGGTCTTGGTGGCATGCTTCTTCTAGGTCTAAAGTTCAAATCCTATCAGGTGCAAATAGTTTCTAGGGGCCATTAGACTAGGGAAACTTCCCCTTAAATTATACTAGGAACACTTGCAAGGAACTCCTTGCCGAGCGCCTGTGCACCCCCAGGATTAGTCGGTGCTAAGAAAAGAAATGTGTTATGATAATATTTTAGAGATCATCACTTACCAGTTCCAGATTTAAGATGATTTTTACTTGAGGAGAGAAACAATAGTTGATTACTGTTGGATATTGTCTTTAGAAGAGATATCAAGGGGATTGCATCAAATCCTTCATTTAAAAGTATACTCCTCCAACTCTCTGTTACCAAAACTTCTTTCCAAAATGACAGTGACCCATGTAAAGGTTTACTCATGCCATAAGCATGAAAATTGTTGAAGGTAAATGTTTTATCACTTTCTAGCTCCTAATTTGTTACTAGGTGTTCTTTGTTGTATACATCCTGTTTACTTAGGCTATGCCTATTTATTTATGAGAAATACTTTTTGTAGTCGGCAGATGCAGTCGGCGTGCAGTCGGCTGTAAAAAAGTGAATTAATAAGGGACCTACATGAAACAAAAAATTATTTTTATAACTTTTTTTTATTCATGTAGGTCTCCCTGAATATAAAAAAATTTTTTTATAATTTTTTTTTATTCATTCCGTACAGCCGACTGCACGCCGACTGTATTTGCCGACTGTATATAGCAAAGCCCTTTATTTATTTCAATAAAATTTGATTTTACTTATTAATAAAAGTATGAAAATTGCATTTCTCGTACAAACATGTATTTGATGTGCTTTTGATTCATCAATTGCATACATTGTGTATCACTTTATTCAGTGTGTGGCAACGGTTATATTCCTTTTTGTTTTCCTTTTCTATTTTTATTGAGCCAAAACTATGTATTCTTTGTACTGCAGGAAGTATAGTGACTCAAGAAGAACAAGTTAATGATACACCTTGGTCTCATCACTCAAGTGAATCTATATCTTCAGATGTAAGTTGATGTTATATCATTTTATCCCATTTGTATTGAAATGATCACTGGCTTGTCTAAAAGTTGAAAAGAAGCGGTACTAAGTGATATGAGGCAAACTTCCATCATATTATTCCTCACTAGAATACTAGTTACTCTCGAATCTTTGGATGCTAAGAGCAAACATAAATTAGCCATAGCTCTACATGCACCCAACCTCTCACGAGGGAACTGAGTAACATCAAAGCCTCCATTGTTGCACTAACTAGCTTATTAATTCAACCAACTCCATCCCATGGAAATCGTGGCCTTAATTAGGTTCGTAGACTCCTGTTACTGCCCACAGAGTTTGATATTATTACTTGTAAAAAAAAGTCCTTTTGAAGCACTAGTTAGCCAATATAAAACCCTTTTAGTCTCAAGTTCTATCCTTGGAGCCATTGAAACATCTAACTACAAGAATGTGAGCATGACAACGATATTAGCAATATCAAGGCACTGCATATAGGATTCAAGTTAACACATCTTACTTGCCTCTTGTTCTTGAAAGCTTTTGTTTATTTCTGGTAGCCTTTGCAATTCTATGTACTTGTTCCTAAGTTTATTGTCAAAATTATTTAATTGAATCATTGGTGGTAAGGGACATTTGTGTCAATGGATAGCAGAAGGTGTCCATAATTATTCTTCTTTCCATATTTTCACCTTCCTTAATTTAGTTAGCCTTGTACAGTTAGCATATTTGACAAAATATAGTTTCCATATAGGGCTAGTCATTCAGGGAATTACATTCTTTCCACGTATAGAATTCTTGTAAAGCTTATATAATCTATAGATTACTTAAGGCCAATTAATTCGGTCATTCACACAATACTTTGACATTGTATCAAGAGCCTCTCGGAATAGTGCTCTGTGCTTTTCAGAACAGTAGTCTCAGAACAGTACTTTTGAACTGTATTTTCATAATAGTAGTCTGAAGGTCTTGGCTTTCGTCTATTTTTTTTCTTCTCATGTTTCGGTTTTGTTGGTATTTTTTGGTGCAGTTTACTTCTTGGCAATTTTTTGGTTATTTCTTGTTTCAGTTTTTCATTTATTTACGATGGACTCTACACATGTGCGTGCTATGTTTATGGGTAAAAATTACTCTACTTGGGCTTTTTAATCTGAACTTTTCCTCAAGGGAAAAGATCTTTGGGGCCATATTGATGGCACGGATTGTGCACCCAATTAAGATAAATCCAAGGGTTCACTGTCTTCTCCTTCATGGGCTGTGATTGTTGCTCGGATTATGTCTTGGCTTCCTGGCTCGATTGAGCCATATATTGCCTCCAACTTGCAGCCTCATCGCACCGCTCAATCCATGTGGACTTACATAAAGAAAGTATATCATCAAGATAATTAATGGTGCCCATCGTTTTCAATTAGAGCATGCAATTGCCACGTTTCAATATGACAATCGTTCCATCCAAGACTATTATTCTACGTTTCTGACTCTTTAGAATGAATATTTTGATCTTGTTACTAAGGATGTTCCTGTTGCCTCTCTTTCCATTATTCCATGTCTTTACAAGACTCGTCGTCGTGATCAGTTTCTTATGAAACTCTGCCCTAAGTATGAATTTGTTCACTCTAGTTTGTTGAATCACTCTCTAGTTCCTTCTCTTGATGTTTGTTTTGGTGAGTTAGTTCGTGAAGAACAACGGCTTATTATTCAAGTTACTCTGGAGCAATCTCGTGGTAGTTCAAGGTCCATCCCTATGGCTTATGTTGCTCAACGATGAGGACTATCTGCACATTCTAGCACCTTGCAATGTTTTTGCTACAAGGAATTTAGGCATATTGCTACTAATTGTTCCAAGAAACATTACTCTTATTGCAAGAAGAAGGATCACATTATCAAAGACTGTCGTATCCGCCCCCAGAATCGTCAGGCCCAGGCATTTCAAACTTCTATTATTGTAGCCCCCACAGCGACTTCTATGGGTCCAGGCTCTTCTTCAAGTGACTCCTCTCTTCCTGCACCTCCTGTAGCGAGTTACTACACACCCGAAATGGTGCAACAGATGCTAATTTTAGCATTATCAACAATGGGGTTCCAAGGTAGCAATTCTACTAAACTCTGGTACATGGACTCGGGTGCCTCTAATCACATGACGAATAATCCCACTACTCTAGCTCATGTTCGACCCTACGTTGGTCAATCTGCTATTCAGACTACCAATGGCAGTTCTTTGCCAATAGCTGCTGTCGAAGATGCCTCTTGTAAGTTCATTAATGTGTTTCTTGCTCCTCAGTTTTCCACGAATCTTATTTCTGTTGGTCAATTAGTTGAAAACAATTGTGCTGTTAATTTTTCTTGTGAAGGTTGTGTTGTGTAGCACCAGGTAACAAGGGAGCCGATCGCGAAGGGACCTAAAGTGGGGCACTTGTTTCCACTACTTTTGCCTATTCCAACACTTTCTTCAGTTTCTTCTACTAAGTTTTTTTATTGTAATAATGTTTCAGATCTTAGTATGGTGTGGCATGGTCGTTTAGGCCATCCCAATACTCAGATCTTATCTCATGTATTGAACTTTGGTTTACTTGGTAATAAAGAACGTTCTTCTTTATCTCTTGAGTGTGCTCCTTGCAAAGTTGGTAAAAACAAAACTTTTCCCTTCCCTTTGCATGCTCGTAATGCCTCTCATTGCTTTGATATTTTTCATAGTGATGTTTGGGGACCTTCCCCAATTAGTTTACATAAAAAATTTAAATACTACTTGACTTTCATTAATGATCATAGCAGATTTACTTGAGTCTATTTTCTCCGCTCTAAATCTGATGTTTTTCATACTTTTACTGAGTTTTTAGCATATGTTGGCAATCAATTTTATGCTTCTATTACGACATTACGTACAGATTCCGGTGGTGAATATTTGCCCACTAAGTTTCAGGCATTCTTGGTTTCTAAAGATATTATTCATCAACATTCATGTCCAGCTACTCCTCAACAGAGTAGAGTAGCCGAATGCAAAAATATCATCTCCTAGATGTGTTACGTACTCTGTTGTTAGAATCCTCTGTTCCATCCATATTCTGGGTTGAAGCTCTAAAAAATGCTACTCACTTGATTAATCGTTTACCTTTTCAAGTCCTACTCATGAAGTCTTTCTATTTCCGTTTATTTGCTAAGCAACATAGTTATGATAACCTCTGTACTTTTGATTGTGTATGTTTTGTTCATTAACTTCCTCATGAGCGACATAAATTACCAACTCAATCTGTTCGATGTGCATTCTTGTGATATAATGTGTGTTAAAAGGGATTTGTTTGCTATGATCCTATATTACATTGTACAGGCATTTCTAGACATGTTATTTTCTTTGAAAATCAACATTTCTTTACTGTGTCCTTTATGCCCTCATCTTCTATTGTGGTTCTCTCCTCCTTTGAGTAACAGATCTCGGATCTTCCTTAAGTCAGTTCTCACTTTAAACTAGGTATTGTGTATATGAGACGTACTCGCCCACAGTCTCTTCAGGTGGCTCATCTGATATCTGATCCTAACACGCTCCAAATTCAGTCAGTTGCAGCACCTCCTGAGCCTTTGGTACGTCACTCTTCTCGAGTGTTTGTACCCCCTAATATGTATGGGTTTCCCTTTTCCAGTTCTAACAATTTTATTTCAGCTCTTACTACTGTATTATCCAATTTTGATATTCTCACATCCTACTTAGATGCTGCCAAGCATGATTGTTGGTGAAAAGCTATACAAGAAGAAATTTTTGCTTTAGAGGCCAATCACATCTGGGATATTGAATTTTGTTCTCCCACCATTTTTCCTCTGGATTGAAAATGGGTTTACTCAGTCAAGGTCCGATCTAATGGAAGTTTGGATTGTTACAAAACTTGCCTTGTTACACTTGGGAATAACTAGGAATATGGTGTCCATTATGAAGAGACATTTGCTCCTATGGCTAAAATTACTACTGTTCGTACAATTCTAGCTCTTGCTACTTCTAGTGATTGGCCACTACATCAGATGGATGTCAAGAATGATTTTCTTCACGAGGATCTAAAAGAGTGTATTTATATGAAGCCACCTTCGGGATTGTTTCCTCTCCTACTTCACGTGTGTAAGCTTTGTTGCTCTCTTTATGGTCTCAAACAAGCTCCGAGGGCCAAGTTTGATAAATTCTGCAATAGCTTAGTACAATTTTCATTCAAGTAGAGCAAGTATGACACTTCATTGTTTCTTCGAAAATCAGATATGGGTATTGTTGTTCTTTTGGTTTATGTTGACGATATTGTGATCATTGGTTCCGATTCTGCTAGTCAGCTCAAGATTAATCTCTCAGAGTCCTTTCATATGAAAGATCTTGGGTCTCTCACATATTTTCTAGGTCTTGAGGTGCATTATAGTCCCTCTGGTATTTCACTCAATCAACATAAATATTCTAGTGACTTGGTGGCTACAGCTAGCCTACAGGAGGCTACTTCTGTTGATACTCCCATTGAATTAAATGTCAAGTTTCGTAAAGAGGACGTGACTTACTTGCTGATCCCAATTTATACCGAAAGTTGGTGGGTAGCCTTGTTTATCGAGGCCAATTAATTCGGTCATTCACACAATACTTTGACAATTTGAAGGTTTGTAAGCATCTTCAAAAATACGAATTACTGTTATTGGTGGTAGTGTAGATAAATTCATGACACTTGAAGTTGAAAATGGATTGGTTCATGCTTTTATTAATCTGATTGTATCTTGATGCTTAAACTGTTGAGTTGATTCACCTTGGTTTTAGAATATGTGCTCCTTTTCATTAATGCTACAATATATTACTGCATTTGTTGTTGACAAATATAATTGATCTGCTGTTTGTTTCTCCATTTCAAGACTTCAAATACACCCATTAGAAGTCACCAGAATTTTCGGTCTAGGAGTCCCGTGTATGACAGAGATAACGGAGATATTGAAATAAAAGATTACAGGGACTACAGTAGAAGTGAAAGAAGAAGAGTGAGTCATAGACACAGTGTTGATAGAGAGAATTATCATAGAAGGGAAGCACGCGGTCAGCATGATCATGGCCATGACAGAGAATATGGAAGACAACGAAGCAGATATGAAGGTTCAAGGAGGACACCTGGTATGCAATACTTATCTTTGGTTTTGCTTAATGTTTTTTCATTCTTGGAAATATAGAAAAATGGAAGAGGACAAGGTATGGATGAATATTATGTTTGAAATTGAAAATCCTCATCGGTTCTAGAAACTGGTTGGAAAGGTGACCTATAAGGTGTTGAATATACACATAGTTCATTGAAAAGGGACTTGTAAAAAGGAAAATGAAGTAAAGAATATATGCATACTATCTATTCAATTTGTTAGCATTATTTCATCAAGGGGATACTTCTGTATATCTTAAAGAACTACAATATTGCTCAATCTAACTCAAATCTTGTAGGTAGATCTGACTGGGATGATGGAAGATGGGAATGGGAAGATACACCACACCGGGATAGTCACTCTCATACCAGCAGGCACCATCAACCTTCACCTCCCCAATGCTAGTTGGGGCATCACCAGATGCGCGACTAGTTTCCCCTTGGTTGGGTGGCCAGACACCTCTTTCTGCTGGTATGTTCTCTAGATGTGAATGATTCTCCGCATATGTCAAATACAAGTTACATTCAATGGAACTGGGTGTTTATGACCGTTTCTGTTGATTTTGGGCCTGTGACTTCGGCTCAATAATTGTTAAGCGCAGGTTCTACCAATTCTCCCTGGGACCATGTCTCTCCCTCTCAAGTTCCAATACGTGCTTTTGGATCCTCCATGAGATCCTCAAATTCTAGACATGGTGGAAGGTCCCATCAACTTAATTTTTCTACGGAAAACTAAGAAGCATTTGAGATATTATGCTTGTGGTCAAGGAAGTTTTCTCCTCTTCCTTTCATTTATTCTGGGGAATAAGAGTCATGTATGTTAAAATCTGTTTCAAGAAAGTATGTTTTATCTTCCTCACCTTGAATAATGGTGATGGTTGTGGATTTCCTTGCCTCATTAATTCACATGCTTTCAATCTACTGGATTTTTCATTATTAACATATGTGCAGGATGGAGGTGCAGATAAGTCTGATGTGTCTGAAGAAAGCAAGTACGAGATTACTGAAAGTATGCTTCTGCAGATGGAATACAGTTCAGACCGTGCATGGTAATTAGTTAGTGAATCTTTTTTAGTTGATAAGATTTGACTTTTTGGTATTTACTGCATGACCACATCTAGACACTGATTGCCGTAAAAGGATACAGGCATGATAACATGAAGCTGTGGACATCATTTTGCTGCCTTGAATTTTTTTCAATTTGCAATTCATACTCATAATATTTTGGAATCTTTTAGTTAACAAAAATTATAAAGTTTGGAATCTTTGACCAAGTAGTAAATTTAATTGGCTTCTTGTTTTCTCTTATATAATTCCTGTGTATTTGGCTTACACCTTTTTATTGATTCAATAAAGCTTTATTCTTACAAAAAATATTAATCGTCTTCTTCGATCTAGAACTAACTTGTCCAGGACCCATTTAGAGATTTAGTTTTTTTTGTAGGGCTATACAGAAACTGAAGCGTCCGACCGTCACAGATGTAGACCGGCCGCTAGAGTTTGGAACCAGTAGAGAACCGGTTGGCCATGGGTATAAATTTAATGAAACCAAAACTGGCCAGTTCGGTCCCGGTTTGAACCAAGCCCAAATTGCCGAACCGGATGATAATATGTATTATACATAACTCTTATGTAAAATGGTGTTGTTTTACAGTGTGAGTGAAACGGCATCATTTTACACCTACTGTTTACACACAAAAAATAAAAAATAAAAAATGAAACGATGTCGTTTGACTTTAGGGTTTAATACCCTCGTGTCCCCCCTCACATCCCCTCTCCTTCTTCTTCTCCTCCCTCGCGTTGTTTGGCTTTACGGTTCTCGGACTCTCTCTCACCTTCCTCACGCATAGTTTCAAGCCTCTTTGCCTCTCAAATTAGTATTTATTATAATGTATCTCGATATCTATAGTTTCAAGCCTCTTTGCCTCTCAAAATAGTGCAAATATGATTAAAATGGGATAGTTAAGATATGTTGCAATAAAGGGCGAGCAAGGTGTTAATTGTGGTACATTGGATTGTAACAAGAGATGATAAATTAAGGACTCGATTAAAGAGGATCAATGGGTTAAATGAAGAGACAGATGACCGGTGACAAATAATTTCCCTTCATAACCATGACTGTAGAACTCTCAACAAGTCTAACAATAGTCAGGGAATTAATTTGAGCTATGGTCAGGGAATTAAATATTCTAAACAATGACTGTAGAACTCTCAACAAGTCAAACAATAGTAAACATAACCATGTTATTGGATTCCAACCAAACTCCTATTAATACAGACAAAAGCCAAAGCCTCATATAACAAAGACACCAAATATAAAAAATAAAAAAAAAAGAAACAATGTGAAAGCTAACGAGGATCTAGCTCAGAAATTGAGACATTATTTATTGATGCTTGGACATGGCCGTTTCTAGCTTGTTCTGAACATTCAGACGGCATGCCCATAAGAAATGGAGGTCTTCCGGGTACTGCTAAAGTAATAGAGTGGCTATTAAGCATGAGAAGGACTGAAGCTGCTGTTTGTCTATCAGCAATATTTTCTTGAACACAGAGTAACCCAATATGGATGCATCTCATTAAGTGAACAGTTGAATTAACCCTCATTGTGGGGTCTACCAGATTTAAAGGTGTCCCCTTCCTCCACATTTTCCATGCCTACAAATTAAGATAATTTAATTTGAGAATATATTATTTTATTTTGCCAATATCATATGCATGATTAGTTGTCACCAACTGAGATGGAAATAAAGGTTTACAAGGAGAATTGTACATACATAGCCTATAAGGACTTCTCCAAATTGCTCACTGGGGAAAGAACTGTTGCTTTGCCCACACACTATCTCCAAAAGTAACACACCAAAACTAAAAATATCAGACTTTGTGGAAAAGTTGCCGTGCATAGCATACTCTGGAGGCATATATCCACTACATTTGGACAAAAATAGTATTAGTATTGTTTGAATGATAACATGCACTATAATACTTATATATATAGATGATGATGCAATGTTATGGTTAATTGTCTCTAGTCCAAATCTATGTACTTACTAGGTTCCAATGATTCTCTTTGTATTGCCTTGAGTTTGATCTAACAATCTTGCTGTGCCAAAATCAGAAATTTTCGGATTCATATGCTCATCTAACAAAATATTGCTGGCTTTGAGATCTCAATGAATAATACGTAGCTGAGAATCTTCGTGAAGATAAACGAGCCCTCGGGCAATGCCCTCTATAATTTTGTAGCGCCTTTCCCAATCCAATTGGATACGCTTCGTTGGATCTTCATGTTATGCAACAATTGATTTTGTTAAACAAATACATGTCGAACACAAACAAAATAAATAAATAAAGTTGAGTAGATCAACCTTAAAGTGAAGGGCATAGGTGTAACCTTACCAAATATGAATCGATCCAGGCTTGCATTAGGAACAAACTCATAGATTAGAAGCCTTTCCTTTCCTTCCAAACAGAATCCTAAGAGTCTTACCAAATTTCGATGTTGAAGCCTCGCTACTAAGAGAACTTAATTCCCAAACTCTTTATCTCGGCCTTATCTGGAATCTATAGATGGCCTTTTTACAGCTATTTCTTGTCCATTTTCTAGTATACCCTGTAAAATGAAAAATTTTCATGATGTAGAATATATACAATACTCTATAACGCAAAGAATTGAATTTAAACTCCAATGGCAAAGAATTCTTAGATGCTTTTCATCTCAGTAATGTCATCACCTTGTAAACAGCACCAAATCCACCTTCTCCAAGTTTATTTTCATCAGAAAAGTTATCTGTAGCCATTGTAATTGTGCGCCAAAGTCGAACCGCAATGATTCCACAGTACTCATGTCATGCGTTGCTTCACATAAGGAACAAGATAATACATTGAAATGTTATTCTTCATTGCCAGTCATTCAATTAATATAATGTGCATATATAGTAGTAAGAAATCTGGATGGATCAATTTTATTAAAAGTCTCCCAAAACACTCAATTTTTCAGCTTGTTAACTTGATTTCAAAAAAATATCCATTTAATTTGTAAAGTCCCAAGCAAGACCTAAGTTACATCTGGGCTCAAATTCTAGAAGGACTAGTGAATGGCGTGATTGGGATTATTGAACTTACTTTTAACTTTCTCTCCTGTTTTCTTGATCACCCTTGAATAGAAGATGAAGATTCCGATTATAATCAGTACTAGAGAACCAATAGCTGACACAACTATAGCGATTGTAGTTCGAGATGGGTTACCTTCCTTTCCTGCAAACACCAGAAGTTTGCTTTCAATAAAACATTCGAGATTCTGGAAATAAGCATATCTAAACTTCTAGTGTATATTGATCACATAAAATATGGGGTAAAACCAAATTACCTAAATACAAAATTAAATACATATATATATATATATTAGCTGTGTAACAATACAAAATCATTGATAGTAGTCCACTTATCTTATTTTATTTGATCTACAGGTTATAACTTTTCATCAAGCAGTTCGTTGTGGTTTACGCCAAATGGCACAGGTGCAATCTATTCAACTTGAGTTTCCACTTGTGATTAAATTAAGATCCCCATAATTAAGAATTAACATAACGCGCCAAGCATAAGAGTCATGATTAACAGAACTTTGGAAAGAATGATTAGACTATAAAATATATTCGATATTTGATACCAAGAATAGAAATGATATTTACACTTTTCGAGTGTTCGTACTCTATTTGAAAAAGGTTAACAAATTTGGAATTCACATAAAAAAAATTATTTTTTAAACGGTGGCCCTTTTTTTGGAAGGGAATATGCAGGAGACCCAACTATAATGTATTTGCAATATTTTCTACCGCGTTTAGTAGGTTTCAAAGGTGGTCTCGCACCCTTTCCAGGTGCTAGCTAGAACAAGTAAGCCGTAACAACAAAAATAAAGTAATTTCTGTTTTCTAAGATGATCAACTAATCCCGTGGAATGAACATCTCTTTATAGTATGATCCAAAGTTCCTAATAATTCAACGAGTTACCCATCCTCCGTTTCCTGAAGTTTCTTTTTGATGCTGTATGAAAAAACCCGGATCAAATCCTGCATTTACAAGCCTTAAGTTCTTCTGTGTATGGGAACGTTATGATAGGAGTACTAAACTTGTTAGGCGCAGTCTTTGGAAAAACATCACAAAAAGAAAGGAAGATATCATGTACTTCTGTCAATCATGAACGTAGTATTAGACCATACCTTCTGTTGGAGGGGATGATGGCGGCAGTAGCGACGGCGGTGGTGCCTCAGCTATGGGGTCGTAGAAAGTATAAGTCTCATACCTTAAATCACAGCTGGGTGATATATATCTCCCTCCCTGCTTTCCATAACAGCATGAAAATACCTCTGCCGTGGTCTGCTCCAGGCAGCTCTTGCAATCGAGTTCATCCAAATCAGGGGTGCACATAAGAAGTGCATGTATTGTTTGGGAGTCTTGGGCAGTCTCACTTCCCACAGCAAATTTGCGAGTAGAACTTCCTGCTGCGGCGAGGTTTTTTAGCCTCTCTAACAAGGGACGTAGAACCTGTGTGAACCCATCTACATCTGAGGGGTTTCGTGTGTTGTAGAAGGAATATAAAGGGTTGGCTTCCAAAACACCAAATATATATCTGTTGGAGTATCGAACCATACATTTCGCGTACCATATGATCGCCTCCTTCTGGTTTGGACAATACTGCAATAGATCGTGACTTGACGCATTTACACAACGTCGGCATTCGTCTGTCCCAATGTCTCCTCTACAAAGTGCATTCGCGTTTACTTGGTCGGAATTTTCTCCGACGGATAAATTATAAAACCCGTATCTGATTTTGGTATTGGAAGACATAGACGCCAGGACGGTGTTGAGATTTACTCTGTATGTACTGTTACTGGTGTAGTTACCCTAGCCTTATCTGAGCAGACATAGGGATCTTGCGCTAACGTGACAGCAAACAGATGCATGATCAGAATTAGGCAGGAGGAGAAAAGTAGTCTTGAACAGCACATCTTCGCTGTTTCTCTCTTTAGTCTTCAAGTTGATATATATGCATATATACTAGTAACGGGGCCACGTCCAAGGGACGTTCGCGAAGTGTAGAAAATGTATATGATAATTATTTATATATATATAGATGCATTATAAGAAAGTTAAAAAAAAAAAAAAAGAAAAAAAAGAAAAAACAAAGCAATATTATGTATCAAATATTGGTCCACTCGTCTGCGTACATGTTGAAATCCCTCTGATGATACCAAAGATCAAGAAGACGCTTGGTACTTCATCTTACAAGATTTGTTTATAAATTATACGGTATTCTCTATTTCCTGTGTCTCATTCATTTTTCTTTGTTCGATTTTCATAAAAATTAGTACTTATTCATAGGTTTAGAGGCTCTTACATTCCTTTTTTCTTTCTAAAAAGTAAGTAAGAACTGTTCCTAAATATATTATTATTATTTTATCCCACCAAGTCCACAAAGATTAAAAAATTTAAAAAAAAAAAAACTCTACCCGGCAATACCCCATTGGCCTTATAAATATATAGATGCATTATAAAAAAGTTAAAAAATAAAAAAATCATCGTGTATCAAATGCTTGTCTATTCATCCCGCGTGCATGTTAAAATCTCTCTGACGATACTGAAAACCAAGAACCTACTTGATACTTCGTCTTACAAGATTTGTTTACAAGATCTTGCGCTAAGGACTGCCTCATTCATTTCTTTTATCTTTTTAAGAACTATTCTTAAATATATTATTATTATTTTCCCCCCACCAATTCCACAATGATTAGCAGCCCAAGTTCCCGAACCAGAAATTTGGGCTGCTTCTGCGTTGAATAAAGCGCCCAAAACTCACATAATTGAACATAAAACAAGAAGTGAAGACTGAAGATTGGAAAGATCATCTAACTAATTCAAGACAAGGAAAATTAGCAGCAATTTGCCGCGTGAATACTGGCTGAGCAAAGGATGTTGCGAGTTATATTATTGTGTATGTTCTTAGAAATATGAATTTTTTTTTTATATAGGTTTCATATTAATTTATTTTTTTCAAAACGACTGCACGCCGACTGTATTTATCGACTGCAAAAATCATTTCTATTATTATTATTATTATGACTTTTGATCAACAACTCTTTTTTATGACTTGACCAGATCAACCATCTTAATAATAAATCAAATTATATATGATAATGGCCAAACGACAAAGATCAGAAGTAAATCTTCCATGACGAATCCTGGGGGTAAACGTACCATTCACGAATGTGGACAATTAGTTGATGTTATGATCATATACCTGTAGAAAGTATGGACATGTTGATATGTATATGTTAAGTTTGATCAGGACCCTACATGATTAATATTAAATATTAAATTATTTTTCTAAATTCTTACGCATATATTAAATAATTTAATTTTTTTAAATCTTAAAATAATAATAATGTTAAAAACTAATATTTTAATAATATTTTATTCAACTTTTAATTTTAATCTCGATTCATCTTATCTAAACTCACGGGTTTGTTTTTAAAAATGAGATTAAATGAATTGAGTTAAGATAAAAATTAAAAATTAAATGAAATATTTTTAAAATATATTTTTTAATGTTATTATCATTTTAAAATTAAAAAAATTAAATTATTTATTTTATTTTATATAAAAATTTGAAAAAATTATAATATTATACAATATAAAATTAGAATAGTTGCGAACAAAAAGACATCCTGACCTGTGCCGACACACTCAACATCTCTCACAAACGTCTCTCTCTATGTCTCAGTCTGTTCCATACCCCTCTCTCTCTCTCCGTTCCTGGTTAAGTTCCAAAGCATGAAGACCACAAAGGAAGCTCCCTAAAGCCATAATAGTTTCAACAAAGTTGTATTTATGTTTTTTTTTTCCTGTTTTTGCCTTCATTTCTGTTTCCGCTGGGTTGAAGTAATAAACACCATGAATAAATACTCTCATGTCTTGTTTCCTTCCCCGTAGCAAAACTGAGCTTAAGATTCAAAATTTCCCTCGTTACCCACCAGAGGACAAGAATCACAAAAGATAAAACCATTAATATCTAGATTTTTATAAACAGCCATTGCCATTCAAAGAAACTTCCAGCCTCCCTCTTTTGAGGCCAGCGACAAACTCCATTTTAGTTCAGCAAATACTAGGATCCAGGAGAACCACACACGAAAGGGGACGAGCTAGGAAAACAAAAAGAATTCGCAAGAAAGTGCGAGAAGATAACTGAGAGAACACTCAGAGAAGGGGAAAAATGTAGAGAAATAGACAGAGCCTCAGAAATCATCCAAGAAGCTTCAAGGAAATAAACGAGTCCTTACTGAGAAGGATGCAGGAGCACTAAGAGGCAACATAGCACTAAGATATGGCAAAAGACAGTCTGCAGCAGAGATGATTGTACATACTGCTGCCATGCCTTAGCCACGCACCACAAGAACTGACACTCCAGGAACTTTTGTCTATAGCACTCACACTCATGCATATATAGCAGAATTAGTTATTTGTATAGCTGGCAGATTTTGTACATTTTTATTCCTTTTAGCAATGACAGCTGCAATAGGCAGTGCATATATATATATATATATATATGACTTCAATGTACAGAGGATTGTAAGAATTCATTTTCATTTTCAATGAGAATATACTCAATCTTTAACATGGTATCAGAGCCTAGGTCGAGACTCAACTCATCAATCCCTCTGCAATTTTCTTTCATTCTTAGAAATATTTGCAGACCTCAATTTCTCACCCATCTTTCATAGTTTCCCTTTTCATCACCATGACAGATGATGATACAGAAACATAAACCATCCCTCACCACAATCCCTTTTCACCATCAGACAATCCAAACAGCCCATTCTACATACACCATAGTGATAACTCCCACTGTGGTTATTTCACCACCTCTTTCAAGACCCAACTTTTTATCATGGTAGAGATCCTTCACTCTTGCTATTTCCATCAAAAATAAGCTTGGCTTCCTTGATGGAAGCATCCCCACTCTATCTCATGATGACCCTCTATACATCCCATGGATGCGCTGCAACAACATTATCTTATCTTGGATCCTTAATTCTATCACCAAGGAGATAGCCTCCAATGTCTTTTATATCAATTCAACCAAAACAGTGTAGGATAAACTCCACACACGTTTTTCTCAACTAGATTCAGTGAGGATTTACCAACTGCAACAGCAGCTTGGCACACTCATACAAGGCACACAATCTGTGAGTGAATATTTTACTCATCTCAATGGCATTTGGGAGGAACTCAATAACTATAGGCCATCACCATACTGCTCTTGTGGTCACTGCACCTGCAAAGCACTTACTACAGTTGGTGAAACTCAGCAGGCTATTGTGGAAAATCTAGCCACCTTCGAGAAAAATGCTATAGGTTGATTGGATTTCCTCCTAATTTCAAGTTCACTAAACCCAAGCAAGGCCAGTTTCCCAACCATGCTCAAGCTCAACATTCTGCTAATCAAGTCATTTCTCCCATTGAGCCAAAGGACTCCTTCACAGTACCTCAATTATCTCTCACTCAATCTCAAATTCAGAAGTTGATGGCACTAGTAGATGGTTCAGCACAGCAGTCAAACCATACCTCCACAGAAGCTCCTTCAATTCCTTCATCCAGTTCATCACCTAATATCCCTCAATTACACATGGCAGGTATGTGTTTATCTGCTATTTCACATACCTCTTTTTCTACAAAGCATCATCAACATCATCTCCCTTCATTTTTGAAACATAATTGTTTAAACTTAACTTCACCACAATGGATAATTGACACTGGGGCCACAGATCACATAATCTGTTCCCCAAATCTTTTCACCTCCATCACTTCAAACACCAATGCTCATGTTCAACTACCCAATGGTACACGAGTTGCAGTGACCCACATTGGCAATGTGCAACTTTCTAAGTCTATCACCCTCACAGGAGTACTTTGTGTTCCTTCTTTCAGCTTCAACTTGTTATCTGTGAGCAAACTCATTCTCAATCCCCTTCTTTGTCTCATTTTCTTGAAAATTTTATGTTTTATACAGGACCTTGCATCATGGATGACGATTGGAATAGCTAAGGTTTATCATGGCCTATACTATCTGCTTCCAAGGCCCCTTAGTTCCAACCCTTGTCAAAAGCTCACTCAAGGTTTTTCAACTTCCTCCAAAAGTCATATCTGTAATGCTTGTAATAGACAAGATTTTGATGTATGGCATTGTAGACTTGGTCATTTGTCTAATCAAAGAATGAAATTACTTCATTCTCTTTATCCAAATGTAATTAGTTCCTTGCCTAGTCATTCTCATTGTACTGTCTGCTATCTAGCTAAACAGAAAAGACTATGTTTTAAATCAAGTGTTACCTCCACAAATTCTGCTTTTGATCTTGTTCACATTGACATTTGGGGCCCATATTCTCAATCCTCATTACATGGACATCACTACTTCTTAACCATAGTAGATGACTATAGCAGAACAACATGGATATATCTCATGAAATTCAAGTCTAAAACTCAGTCCCTTCTACAATCTTTCATCATCATGATCAACACTCAATTTGAAACCAAAATCAAACAACTTCGAACTGACAATGGACTTGAATTTAACATGCCAGAATTTTACAAATCTCATGGAATAATTCACCAAAAATCTTGTGTCTACACACCCCAACAAAATGGAGTGGTAGAAAGAAAACAACAGCATCTCTTAAATGTGGCTAGAGCACTCCTCCTTCAAGCCAACCTTCCAGCCAAATTTTGGGGTGATGTTGTTCTAATAGCAACACATCTTATCAATCGAATTCCTTCCCCACTTCTTGCAAACAAATCACCATATGAAATGTTGTTCAAGTCCCAACCATCCTATGATCATCTAAGGGTGTTTGGTTGCCAATGTTTTGTTTCCACACTCAAAAGAGTCAGAACCAAACTTGACCCCAGATCCAAGAAATGCATCTTTATTGGATACCCTATTGGGATTAAAGATTACAAGCTATATGATCTCACCAATCATACTAGCTTTGTCTCTCGAGATGTCATTTTCATTGAAACTGAATTTCCTTTTGCAAAAACAGTCAATGAATCCTCTGAATCTCCACTCAATCCTTCTCTTACTTTACCTCCAGCCCTTCTTGACTTTGTTCCATACCAATGAAACCCTCACTCACAAAGCATAGAGCCATATACAGAACCATCCTTTGACCCTCCAACTCTCAATACACCTCCTTCCACTCCTACATGCTCACTCCCTCCTCTTGAATCAAGCAACCTTGAGCCAGTTGAGGTCCTTGCCCAACTATCACCTGTTTCACCTCCAAACCCTCCACCTTTACAGCTTAGAAGATCAGATAGGATTAAAAACCCACCCTTATACTTGCATGAATATCACTGTCAGCTTGTTTCATCCATCCCTCATCCCTCATCTACTTATTCCACTGCCCATCCCTTACAACAATCACTCTCATACTCAAGCCTCTCTCCTTTTCATCAAAAATATGCCTTATCCCTTACCCTCACATCTGAACCAAAAACTTATGAGGAGGCTGTTGTGCATGACCATTGGTAAGCTGCTATCAATCATGAACTTGAGGCCCTTGAAAATAATGGTACTTGGTCCATTACTTCCCTTCCTTTTGGCAAGAAAGCAATTGGATGCAAATATGTATTCAAAGTCAAGTTAAAATCAGATGGGAGTGTGGACAAACATAAGGCAAGACTAGTGGCAAAGGGGTACACTCAGAGAGAGGGTTTTGACTTTCAAGAAACCTTCAGCCCTGTAGCAAAAATGACAACTGTAAGAATGTTCCTTGCTCTTGCTGCGATCCATAGTTGGCATTTAGAACAATTAGATGTTCATAATGCTTTCCTACATGGTGATCTCGAAGAGGAAATATACATGGACCTTCCACCTGGATTTCAGCTTAAGGGGGAGTCTCAAGGACAGAAAATGGTATGTAAGCTTCACAAATCTTTATATGGCTTGAAACAAGCCTCAAGGCAATGGAATGAGAAGTTCACTGCCTCTCTTGTTTCTACTGGTTTCCATCAATCAAAGGCAAATTATTCATTGTTTACTAGAAGTAACAAAGATGGTTTTGTTGCTCTTCTAGTATATGTAGATGATATCATCTTAGAAAGTAATAGCTTGACTGAAATCAATTCAGTGAAAGCTCATCTTCATGACCAATTTAAGATCCGAGAATTAAGGGTGCTCAAATACTTCTTGGGATTAGAAGTTGCAAGATCAAACAATGGCATTCATGTTTGTCAAAGAAAATATGCCTTAGAAATCATTGAAAATGCTGGTCTACTTGGGAGTAAGGCTGTGACTACTCCAATGGAACCCAACCTCAAATTGTCACATTCCTCTGGTGAGTGCCTCTCAGATGTGACTGGATATCGAAGACTAATAGGTAAGTTGATCTATTTAAGTACCACAAGGCTTGACATCACTTACTTTGTTGGTATCCTAAGCCAATTTATGGATAAGCCCACTCACATTCACCTCCACACAGCTCACAAAATATTGAGGTACCTTAAAGGCTCGATAGGACAAGGAATTTTCCTCTCATCAAAATCTTCCTTGCACCTTAAAGGATATAGTGACTCAGACTGGGCTGCATGCCCTGAAACCAGGAGATCTATAACTGGTTTCTGCATGTTTATAGGCGACTCTTTAATTAGTTGGAAGTTAAAGAAACAAATTGTGGTGTCAAGATCATCTGTTGAAGCAGAATATAGAGCATTGGCTCAAACTAGTTGTGAAATCATTTGGTTGAAGGCTCTCTTAGAAGACTTTAACATTAAACATTCACAACCTGTTTTGTTATATTGTGATAGCCAATCCGCAATACACCTAACCAAAAATCCCATATTCCATGTGAGAACTAAGCATGTGGAAATAGACTATCACTTTGTTAGAGAAAAGGTGCTGGCAGGTGTGATAAAACCAGTACATGTGCCTTCAAAATTTCAAGTAGCAAACATACTTACCAAAGCCTTGACAGCACCATCTTTCCATCTGTTATTATCCAAGATGGGCATACTCAACATATATGCTCATCTTGAGGGGGAGTCTCAGAAATCATCCAAGAAGCTTCAAGGAAATAAACGAGTCCTTACTGAGGAGGATGCAGGAGCACTAAAAGGCAGCATAACACTAAGAGATGGCAGAGGACAGTCTGCAGCAGAGATGATTGTACATACTGTTGCCATGCCTTAGCCACGCACCACAAGAACTGACACTCCAGGAACTTTTGTCTATAGCACTCACACTCATGCATATATAGCATAATTAGTTATTTGTATAGCTGGCAGATTTTGTACATTTTTATTCCTTTTAGCAATGACAGCTGCAATAGGCAGTGCATATATATATATATATGACTTCAATGTACAGAGGATTGTCAGAATTCATTTTCATTTTCAATGAGAATATACTCAATCTTTAACACAGAGCAGAGAGAGTCACTATAGAGGTGAAAGGAGGCTGAAAAAATTGTAAAATGAAAAAAGTGGTGCTACATCTAGCCTGAAAACTCACCCAACAAATTAAAAAAGTTTTTTTTTTAAATTTTTTCATTTATTTTTTTATATTATTAAATATTTTTTTTAAAAATAAAAAAATTCACAATATTACTAAAAAAAATTTCCTTAATCAGTAAATAAAAAATTATAAAAAAGTCATTCGAGACACTAACCCAAATTGGATATTTCTAAAAAAGCAACATGTAGATTTGCTAAGAAAATAAGAGATAAAACCATCAGAAAAAGTCAAAATGAAAAACAATATTGCTTTTCCGATGCACGCTTTTGTATATAGAATAATATAACATATATATATTTAAAAATTCTATGTGTAATTATTTTTATATATTTTTTTGCATAATATTTCATTAATATGATTGGTTGTATATTAAAAAAATTGATCCAGCCAATTATATTAATAGAGTGTGTAGAAAGTACGTAAAAGTGACTGTATGTAGCATTACTTATATATTTTATATAGTGCTGCATAAAAATTGTCTCCTAAGGTGGGATTGGAATACTAAATTAAGATGAGATGAAAGTTGAATAATATATTATTTTTTAAAATTATTATTATTTTAGAATTTAAAAATTTTAAATTGTTTATTATATTTTATTTGAGATTTTGAGAAAATTGTAATGTTTAGATTAGATGAGTTAAGATTAACTCTGAATCCAAATGGGACTTAGGTCAGATATCTCCCTGTAGAGTCGTTCACCCGAATTCTTGATCGGGTACTCGAGTATACCCAACTCGAAATCTAGATTTTAAACTCGAGCCGAGTATACCCGAGTTATGACCCAGGCAAGAACTTAGATTAATGTAGGTTTTTACAACCCAAAAATCGACGTTCTGGGTCGTACTCGGGTTGCTTTTTAAAAATATATATATATATATATATATATATATACAAAAACCTATATTATTAAATCCTTTTCAAGAAAAATATAATGCTGAAAAGCATTTTTTATATCTAAAAGTCTATATTCTATTACAATTTTTTCAAGAAAAAATAGTGAAAAGCATATTTTGTATATATATAAAACAACTAATTACCTTTGTAACTAAATGCATCTAAAATAAATAAATTCAATATTTAACATGTAAAATGCATGCAACACTTAATACAATTCACTACACATTACATTATTTAATATTTATACATTACATTGCAAAATATATAAAAATTACATATCAAAAGTGGATTATAGAGAGTCAACGGTTGATGTGTCTTTAAACGCTTAGAATTGGTCTGTTTCATCCAATCAATGCATTCCTCCACACCTTCAGAGAGATGGGAAAGTTGCCATGCAAATTGTTCTTTTACTGCCATTTTTAATGAATCAATTAAAGTTTCTACCAATTCCGATTTGTTAAGTTTAACCCCTCTCTCTACCCCTTCCTTATGGCTAAACCCATTCATCATGAGGTAGGGGTAATGATAGTAGTAGAAATAATAACAATGACTTACCCTGTTAGCCACTCCCTGACAAGTGGTCCTCCAGCTTTAACTCCAAAACACTCATAATACCCTTCCCATTCAGCAATGGTTTTACATCCCACTTTCTCAAGACCTTAAGTAAAATAAGTAAATAAATAAAAAGGATTGCCAATGATCTTACCCAAGACTTGACTCTGGGTTGGTGGGAACTCATGCATTGAAAAACCTTGCATTCAAATTTCAATGATCAAATTTTTGAGCCGGACTGCTAGCTAGATGCAAGTTGTTAAAAGACCACTGTGTATCCCCCTATATTAAATACACCATATAAGATTGTATAAGTATATGTACCCTGTTGTATGAGTTACAATGTATCTAATAAAATCATATTGAGATTAAAGTTCTTACCATTTCTTGGAGTGCCTTATTACCAGTCATTGTATTGTATAAATTTTATTTGACATTTTACTCACATGTGCTCACGTGCACAGTAAGTTTAGTATACCCTAGATGTGTTTTGCTTTATATTCCCATATTCAGTTTATTTCTCAATAATATTCTAGAAGACTCTTTCATTTGTTCTCTTCAATTCCCATCTCCGCATTTCACTCTTATCATGATAGTAGATGAAACCCTAACCTAAACTCACTGAAACGCCGTCATGCCCATCCCTACTGATGAATCATCTTCTTCTTTCGCACTCCCCACTAATTCCTCAAATCTGTATATTTCTTCCAAGTGGTGATCACTCAGGAGCCATGCTTGTCTCCCAATCACTGACTAGAGATAATTACCTCACATGGAATCGGTCCATATCTATGGCTCTCATTGCAAAAACAAACTTTGTTTTCTTGATGGTGCTTTGTCATTGCCTATTCAGAACGATCCAATGTATCATGTTTGGATTTGTTGAAAACACTGTTATTTTTTCTTGGTTACTCAATTCTTTGTTGAAAGAAATCACATCCTCTGTCATTTACATCGATTATGCGGAAGAGATGTGAAATGATTTGACGGAGTGATTTGCTCAAAGCAACCACCCTCATATTTTCTAGATTTGAAAAGCTATTGCATCTTTGTTTCAAGAAAACACCTTTGTAAGTTCCTACTTTACTCATGATGGTTTTAGATTTTTTTCTCACTATAGTAGATGATTACACTTGATGCACTTAGATATATTTGCTCAAATCTAAGTTTGAGACATGTTCATACTTACAATTTTTTTTTTTGTTTTTGTGGAAACCCAGTTTAACTGTAAAATCAAAACCATTCATACCGACAATGCTTTAGAGTTTGAAATGAAGTCTTTCTTTGCTAGCAAAGGAGTTGTGCACCAACACAATTGTGTTTAAACACCTCAACAAAGTGCTATTGTTGAAAGAAAACGTCACTTGTTATCATAAAAAGTCAAACTTGAAACTTGAATTATATCTACACATTGATTTTTATGATAACAAATGAATTCAAAGAATAAATGAGTCTTCAAAGAAAACATCACTTGGTATCATCCTTCAAACGTCACATTGATTTCACTTGTTCAGTTACCAAATACTATGGTGAAGGAGTATAATCTGCCGTACTATAGAAGGATGATACGCGCTGCTTGGTACTGCAGTCAAGGCTATGCGTTGCCGAGTACTAAGGTGAAAGAGTATAATATGCCGCTATGTTATGTTCACGTACATGTTATGTTCATGTTTATATTAAGTTTCAAGTTTATGTTCATATCATGTTATGTTCACGTTTATGTTATGTTCAAGCTCACGTTCATTTTATGTTATGTTCATGTTCACGTTAAGTTTCAAGTTCATGTTCATATCATGTTATTTTCACATTTATGTTATATTCAAACCTCACGTTCATGTTATGTTATGTTCACGTTCACATTATGTCTCAAGTTTATGTTTATGTCATGTTATGCCCAAGTTTATGTTAAGTTCAAGTTCATATTTATATTATGTATGTTCACGTTTATGTTATGTCGATAGTCCATGCTATGTTTTAAGTTCAAGTTTATGTCATGTCAAGTCAAGTTTGGTTCACGTTTATGTTCAGGGTATGTCAGTTATGCCATACTATATGTTAGGTTATGTTATGCTTACCTATAACTTTAATTATGCATTCATACTTTTACTGCAATACTTGCATCATTAACCTGTGTGGGAGCTTCCTGTTAACCTACTGAAATTTATAATCAAATCTCACCGTGGTAGTCCCAATTACCATTCCCCCTCAATAGTAGGCAATGTGTCAAGATCAGAGTATGGAGCAGAGATTGGTAGACTGGAGGAGGTTGATTAGATGTTGTAGACATGTCGCAGAGCTTACAGCTTCCATAGTTAGTTTTTGGACAGTACTCTGGCCTTGTTAGTCAAATTACACGAGTTACTTGATGAAGTTCCTCCATAGTGTATTTTGATAATATAAATATGGAGTCTAGTCTCCCATGTTTTTGAGATTACAGTCTTCTGAGACTTGTTCTGAAATCATAGTTGATTATTTTATTAAGTATTTGAGATATTATAAGTTTGGTGCATAGTATTGCTCAGAAAAGAAATTATCCACTACCAATATTGCATAATGCTATATGCATGTTAGGAACATTGCATCTTATATGTCATAAACGGGGGCAGATAATCTTGTGTTGCATGTCCAAACCTTCAGATGTCCGTCCGATCCCAAACAGAAATCTAGGAGCGTCACAACAAACATCTAAAAAATTTTGGTTGCCTTTGTTACACATCCTCACTTTAATTTTTCTTCTTCTACCAAGTTTTCTTCTCGGGCTCAAGTCTATGTACTCTTAGGATATTCTGTTGGAATCAAAGGGTACAAATTGTCTAATATTCACACTCATAAAATTATTATTTCTAAAGATGTCATATTTCATGAACATGTTTTTCCTTTCAAACCAAATTCAGCTTATCACCATCTCATTCCCACAAAATTCTTCCTCATGTCCAAATCTTTTTCTACCAATTCCTCTTTCAGATGCTTCTATGTCTCATTCTTCAAACCCTTATCCACCCATTCAATCTGATATATCCCAGAATTCACCACCACCAATTCCTATTCATAAGTCTACAAGAAATAGAAGATCACTTGATTACTTGTAGCACTATCATTGTTCCTTAATATCAAATAAGAAAGTTATTACTTCTCCTTTGGTTGATGGTTCTTCAGCTTCAAGTACTCCTTAACCCATTTCTTCATATTTGTCATATTCCAAATTCTCACCCTCCTATAAGCATTTTTGCTCCTTGTTTGATTCCCTATATCAACTCAAATTCTTTCATCAAGCCATCCAATATCCCCATTGGAGGGATGCAATGGTAGCTGAAATCAATGCTCTTGAAGCTAATAAAACTTGGATCCTAACTGCCTTATCTCCTGGCATGCAGCCTATACTCTTTTGTGGCACTATTGGTATATGTGGATTAAATTGTTATTGATCAAATCATTCACAAACTGCTATTGATCTTAAAGCTTTCTTAAGTCTCCATTTCAAGCTTAAAGATCTTGGTGTCTTGAGGTACTTTTTGGGACTCAGAGTTGCAAGATTTTCTAAGGGTATCTCTCTTTCTCAAAGACAATATGCTCTTGAAATAGTTTCTGATTCTGGTTTATTGGCTGCCAAACCTGCTAGCTGTCCGACGGATCAAAACTTAAAGACTTTCCAAAACAAAATTTTGGGGTCCTGTCCTTTACTTGATGATCCAGCCTCTTATAAAAGGTTAATTGGCCACCTTCTTTATTTGACTCTATGACCTGACTTGTCTTTTTCTATTACTACTTTGAGTCAGTTTCTAGACTGGCCTCAACAATCACACTATGATGCAGCTATTAAAGTGGTTGGATACATCAAAGCTGTTGCAGGCCAAGGAATGTTATTCCCCAGCAGCTCTTCCTTGCAACTCAAAGGTTTTTTGTGATTTTGATTGGGCCACTTGCCTTAATTCCAGAAGATCAGTTATTAGTTTTTGCATTTTTCTTGGCGATTCCTTAATTTCATGGAAATCTAAGAAATAAGTTACTATCTCCAGATCCTTTGCTAAAGCTGAGTACAGCTCTATGGATTCCACATGTTGTGAAATCAAATGGCTTATTTCTCTCTTTGCCAATTTTGGCAACTTATTTACTTCTCCATCTGTTCGCTATTGTTGTGAAATCAAATGGCTTATTTCTCTTTTTGCTAATTTTGGCATCTCATTTACTTCTCTATCTGTTCTTTATTGTGATAGTCAATAAGCCATTTATATTGCTTCTAATCCAATTTTTCATGGAAGGACTAAGCATATTGAATTAGATTTTCATTTAGTTAGAGATATGGTTAAAAATGATACAGTTGGAACTCTTCATGTTTCCTCTAAACATCAATTAACATATTTTTTTACTAAACCTTTAGCTTCTTATAGGTTTCATGCAATTCTTAGCAAGCTGAGTGTTTTTAATTTACACATTCCAGCTTAAGGGGGGCTATTACCAGTTATTGTATTGTATAAATTTTATTTTACATTTTACTCACATGTACTCACTTACACAGTAAGTTTAGTGTACCCTAGGTGTGTTCTACATAATACTCCTGTGTACAGTTCATTTCTCAATAATATTCTTGAATACTCTTTTATTTGTTCTCTTCGATTCGAGTCTCCTCATTTCCCTCTTATCATGCTAGCCTGTTGTTTCAGCTGCTTGTTGGAGGAGTTGGCTGCCATGAAAACATTTGCAAGTCTTTCCCAACCTCCTCCAAATAAACCATACCTTTCTTTCAGCTAAGGTTGAATCAAGAACTCCAATACTGCCAATTCTTCTTTATTTACCTGATGGATGCAATTGACATAGCATGAATCAATAGATACATGCAAGTGTTGGAGTCCTCCCCAGGTGCAAAACCATTATAGGAGGATTCAAACCATGATATGAATTTCTTTACCTCAATATTTTGGTCATCATTGCCATATTGTACTTTGACTCTGGCACACTCAAGAACTTCATCCATTTTGAATGTGTTACTTGCATGGTGTGTTCATTCTCTGCATCCTGCCAACGGTTCAATTGCACGTTTAGAGATAACATTTCCATAATTGGACAATAATGACAAACAAAATATCTAAATTTTGAGTAGGAAGTTACCTATGCAAGCATTTTCATCGACAAGTAGAGCATGGGGTCTCAAGGGTCCTTTCCATGACCAAACTGCGCATTCTAATCAATCTGCAAAACATTCCAGCTTGAAGCTTTGTCCCAATTGATAATACCACCTTTAAACCACCCAATCATTAGTCATTGAATATAAACAAATATTCATATAATTTTATGACAAGTTTCTTATATCTGGAGGAAGTATTGACACCCAAACCATAGCATACAATCCTGAAAAGGATAACATCAGATCAATTATATCAATGTTAACTTTGAATGTGAAAAATGACAATTATTTGAAATCGTTCAAGGAAAGAAAATCCATTGCCAAAATTAAAAAAGAATGCACAAATCTCTTACCTTCTAAGAATCTGAATATATTCTCTCAGAACATGTTCTAAATTTTTCAGCATGAATGGAAAGAGAGCCTCGTAGTAGTCTTAGTTGAAGATGAAGCTATATAATCATCTAAAAAAATATTAAAAACTGAGTTAGATATATAAGAAATTGAGTTAGATAGATATTAAAAAAAAAAATCAACTTTCAAACTTACCTTCAAGGTTCATCGACTATACATATTTTTCAACCTCTCAAATGTTGACAAGTTTTGTCCTTAACCAATTTTAAATGCAAATGAGGGCATCGACAGTTTTGGAGACAATGAACTCTTAAAAGGATTCAATATGCCTCCTCTAGTATTGGATGCAGAATTTGAGGCAACAATGAAAATGGGAGTGGCTAACACATCATGTGTTACCTCAACAAGGACAGGATAATTGACAGCATTAACTCTCCACTAATCTAAGATATCAAAACTAAATGAGTATTTTACATACGCTTCAAACAAATACTTCTCTAGCTCTAATCTAAATTCCTTAACACCCCACTCCTCAAGATATTTGGTGAACATGATCTGAAATTTAGTCGGAGGCAGTGCTGACTCATTACCAATGTTTGTATTAGTAGTGCTTGGCCTTCCTTAAGCCACATTAAAACTCCCCCCACTAGCCACATAAAATATGTTATATTGCTAGATCAACTGGCCTAAAAGAAGTTTAACTTTGCCCTCTATGTTATCCACCAACTCATCCCCTTCGCACTTGGGCAACCAAAACTTTATTGCCATCATTTTGTATCGTGGATCAGGCATAAAGCACCATATATCATCAAGTTGAACCTATTTATGCTATCCTAATACTTATTTTTCATATTTATGCCTACAGTACTAGTGATAATATCATTACTCAAACACATTTCATTTAATGTATCTTCAATTATGTAAAGTTGCTCAAAATATATATTAGTCATCACATACAAAAGATCATAAATGTTCAATGTAATATCATAAAAAGTTTTTAGCAACTTTATAAAAATCTATACATTTTTCTAATATCACCAATGGGATTCACGAATTATTCATCCACAAACACATTATTCATAGGCTTGTATATGCTTTTCAACGTTACTCAACATCAAATATGTAGAGTTTCATTTAATAGAAACATCTAAGCAAATCACCCTCCACTGACCTTTTCCTTTGCCGCACAGGCTTTGAACTTGACAAATCTTGACGGCAAAGATTTTGTATACCTAACGGCATCTCTAATCTTTGTTACAAATTCATAGACATCCTTCAAGTCGTCCATAACAATTAAATTCAATATAGACACAGAACGCTGCATGTAAAGAAATTCATCACCCAATATAGTACAACCATTGTCTTTTATTTTTCTCCTTATATAACCAACAACAACATCATTTGAAGAGGTATTATCAACTGTGATGGTCAAAATTTTATCAGCACCTCATTTATGCAATCACAAGACTAACACTCTCTTAATAGTTTTACTTTATGGTCAGGAATTTGGCAAAATTTTAAATTTTTTTTTATGGAATCTCCAATTGCAATCAATAAAATGTGTGGTAATGCACATGTAGTTTCATATTTTACACCGGCATCCAAGTATCGATGGTAAGAGAGATTCTTTAACCATCCAACAATTTTTTTAACTGTATCTTCTGTTCATTGTACAACTTAATACAATCATTTTTAAAGTGATTTGGGATGATAAAATAAATTGAGACTTTAAATCAACCATGAATTCAATAAACCTTTCGTGCTACACTAGCATAAAAGGCAATTCATACCTAATAAAAAACTGAGTAGTTAACATTCTTAAGTTTTTCTATATCATACTTTACTAGATCTTGTGAGCTACATATTATTCCTTCTGCATCCCTCTAAACACTAGATAATTGCCTTTTTCAAATTCCTTTAACTCAAAAGTTTCACATGCATTTTGAAGGTGGTGTATTATAGATGAAGTGTCATTTTTATAGTGGCAACTGTATAACTTAGTGCAATAATTACACTGAGCTTTTGGGATATCATGGTCAATAGTTTACATTTTAGTAAAGTGTTTACAAACCATCAATTGGTTACTAAGTGTTTTTTTAGATTTCTTAGATAAATGTGAGATAGAACAGCTAGAGTGCTATGTATATGTATGTGGATGGAGAGGGTTGGAAGACTCTAATTCTTCTCCACATTAACTAGAATATAAGTGGAGTCACTACTAACTTCTTGGGTTGTACCGACATTATAACTCACAAAATCTTCTTCTATCTATTAAAGTTACAAAAAAAAAAAAATGCAATAAAATACAAGCATGACAAATTGACCAACACCATAAGTATTATGGCAAATAATAATTACAAAAAAAAAAAATACAAATAATAAGAAACTCATTTCTCTTTGCAAATAAACATCACTTCAAGTGCAAGGTCATCATGTCTAGTCGTGCGAGGTAAATATAATAAACATACTTCAACATCTTTTAAATTATTATTTAAAAAATCAATATCTTGGCTAATATGGGATAATATTAAATGTTGTAAGTCTAACATAATACAGAAAATGTTTTCTTTAAAATTATGTCAAATTTTTTCTTAAAGTTGCTAGGACTAAAGATCTCTATTTTTTTTTTTTTTATTATTATCGTTTGATTTGTATTTTAACATGTCTTGCTTTGCTTTTCAGGACTAATTTTTTACTATCTATTTGATAACCAAAAAATGTTTAAATTTCTCTACCATTACATAAAGTAGTAGTTATAATGTTTAAATTGATTGGTTATTTGGAAGAAATATATATATATATATATTTATATAAAAGCACTGTGAGGCAAACCAGATTGTTGATTCTCTTGCAAATTAATGGAATGTTTGAAATTATTGTATATAAACCCAAAAACAGAGAATTAGTCAATGAACCAAGATGCCACGGGCAATGACTATGCAATCTTTAATGTAATTGCGTTATTTGTCTTCTTTGTTTGCCATATTTAGTTAATCAAATTGTAATTTCCTTGTTTGCCATGGGTCAATCTCACAGCCAATTCGACAACTACTCACTTTGCACAATACACTTCTGAATTAAAGTTCCTATAAAACATTGACATTTGTATGCATCCAAATACCATCTTAAACCCAATAAAACCAACGTATTCAAATCAGTTATTCGTGTCTTGATTTCATCTAAGTCTACGTCATATATTATGCATGTTTTGAGAAAACAGAGCAGCAAGAACAAGGGAGTGAAAGCTCAAACCCCAATCTATAACATTGATTTTTTTTCCCTCTTTATTACAAGGTCCTTATGCTTGTGCTTTGTAATACAAAAACTTATCAAAGTTTGTTTTTTGTTTTTTTAAATCAAAAAAGGTATTATGCCCCCAAAAGAAAATGGCCCAAAAAATGAGTGTCATGTGCAACATGTCATTCTCAACATGCTATATCATGGACAATTTCTGTGCATGTGTGATTTTTTCTGGGTAGCTGAGAATTTGACCTAAGATCAAGAGGAGGTGATTTTTGTAGGAGGTGAGTGAGGTTGGCATAACATAAATTTAAAATATATGCAATTACTATTTAGGTAAGGAGGAATTTAATGCTAATATTTCATCTACTAGCAGTACAAAAGAATTTTAACGCCTCTTTGCATTGATTCAAAAGAGAGACATAATTTTGGAACCTGAAGTTTGGACTAGAGTCATTTATGTTGGGATGGGCATGCTTGTGTGCATAGACACTTCTGTTACTCCCTTTGCAACTACAATATTAATGTACATGCAAGGTAGAATCAAACACTACTAGTTGAGAAAAAGTCAACCCAACATCTACCATGCAGGGGACATAGAGTAGGTACAGGCTATAAAAAAACAGAAAAACTTTTAGTGAGAGAATAAAATTAGGATTCGTGAAGTTTTTATTCGATTTTTAGAATTTAGAGTTGATTTATTGTATAAAAATAATTCGAAACAAACAACATGGTTATTGAAAAATATGCATGTATGAACTCTAAAAAAGTGTGCATTAGAAGGAAGGAAAAAAATGTTATAATCCCATGGAAGGAGACCATGCCAAAGAATGTTTCAACTTTTACAAATATTCATATTCCATTCAATTTCTAAAACACTAACATGAATATGATGCTGTAACTTGGGATTATCAGCTAAGCTCTGCTTGATAAGATGATGTCGGCAGTGAGAGACCAAATGTTGTATTTACATATGCCTTTCAGTTTTGGATTTGGGGGGATTCAAACATCCAACAAACAAACTTGATGTTCTGTTTACTTACAATCGGCCATTTTTGTTAAAGACAGACAGCCTATCTATATGGTACCTAGTGTTCATTTATTAATTTATGTAACATTTAGACTAGTTAGTGACTAGCTTTTACCACCGATTTCTTTATTGAATTAGTATTCTTAAAAAATATTAGATATAAAATTATGGATCGACAATTCTCTTCGGAAATGAGTTCAACAACTGCAATTTCAAGAGTGGAAAGAGGTGTGTGATGCAAAAGAGAGGCCCAAGTAGATTCAAAATCCTCATGAAGTGCCATCACAAAATACATAAACTTACTACGATCACGGTAGGTGGCAAACAACTCAATGTCATCAAAACATTTGAGTTGGGGATCTACAGTAGACAACTGTTCCCAAAGATTATTAACTTGAGAATAGAAATCAGCAATGGACTGACCTGATTCCTAACGCATCTAGTAAACCTTAGTCTCAAGCTGAAACTGCAACAAAGCATCATGAGTGCAGTTGTCGCGTTTAGCAAAAAAATCCCAAGGTTTAGCATTACCAAGCTTGGGAAGCAGGCTATGAATGGATGAAACATAAGTTTTAATAAACCAAGACAATATCTTATAATAAATACTATGCCAATCTTCAAGCCGACAGGCAAACACATCAACACTCTCATCATCTTGTTGCTCGGGGTGCAAGAATACCACCAGAAACATAATACCACAATTTGTGGGCTTCAAGAAAAACTTCCATATTTTGGGCCCACATATTATAATTAGAGCGGTCTAAAATATTATCAATAGGACGAACAATATTGACAAGGTTGGGAGAAGGGTGAGACATACTGCTAGATTTTTTTTTTTTTTTTTTTTTTGTTCAACTGTCAATAATCGGACAATGAACGGCTCAAAGGGTCGGACTAGGTTGATGGGTCTAGGCACAAAGGAAAAATAAATTAAAAAAGGCTTGGAAGGCTTACTTAGGCTAGGCTATGAGAAATGGGCTAGGCCGAATGGGCTAAATGAGGTTGGGAAGCTAATGGAGAGGTTGGGCGAGTGGGGTAAGTGGATCGATGCACAAAAAGTGTGAGCGGTGCATGGGGGTACATGCAGCAACAGATCAAGATGCGGTTGACACGAAAATATTGATAAAATTCTCAAGACTCCTCTCAATATCAGATTTGATGAAAAACTGAGTGAAAAAACAACGAAAATTCGTGGTAGGACTTCTGTCAAGTGCAAAGGAAAAATCACTGTGGAAACACTAGAAAGAGGCCATGCACAGACAGGAAAAAAAAAGAAACTCAGACGAATGGTTGTGATACCATGTTGAAACACAGAGAGTTATGGAGAATTGTATATTTCTATATGTGTCAAACTATACAAGGTGGCCTATATATAGTTGAATATGGCCAAAGTAAATAAAGAAATATAACTGATAGGAAAAATTTTAACCTAGCATAATTACAGGAAATTAAGGATATGAGCTAATATTCTAGAGATTTTCTAAGATACAAATATATATACTAACAGCTTGCACCCCTGTTATTCTATAGTTCTTTTATTTCTTTGACTGGATCCACAATGTTCTTGAGGCTGCTCAGTGCTACTTTATATGATTCAATTTTACTAGCCATGAATGACCTTGAGCCTCAATAATTTGAACACTACATCGAGGATGATATCAATGATTTAACGTTTGTGGGGTAGGACATCATTATCATGTTTGTTTATTGATTAAATGGTAATGTATTTGTGCTTAAACTACTCATAATTATCAGAAGAAATATACAACAAGAGACAAAATAGTCTCCACAAAACAAAAGTTGAGTACACCCTTTTTATTGGATTTGGACTATCCTAATCATACTTCATATTCATAGTAACTTCTGTCATAGTCTTTTCAACTCTCAGGCCTATGGCAGTGCTTTCTTTTGTGTCTTAATATCAAGCCTATGAAATCAAACTTATTTTGAGTTTTGGCACTGCTTAAGACTACTCCATAGGATGGCACTCCCAACCAATTTGTCGAAACTAAAACTCCCGACTGTATGACACCATCAACAAATAATATCGAATTTGAATATTGTCGTGGGCATTAGAGATTTTTTTAGTACAAATGTAACACCTTGATCCCATAGGGGTCGGAGAATTACTACCCGTCACTTGTAAACTTGCCTCTCATCAAATCTAAAATCCTCAAAGGCTTCAAAAAAAAATAAACAATATCATATTTTCCACAACTAACGCTTAAAGATGTCCATATAGTCATTTCCATGAATAACATAAATCAAAGGGTCCACAATTTCCCATTTGTCCCAACAAAATAACTGAAAAAAAAAAAGAAAAAAAAAAGAACCCGTAAGTCTTACTAAGTCCAGAAACAATAACAAATCTAAAGAACAACAGAAAGTCCTATTAATACTACCCTAAAGAATTCAACACTCTATTTCCATCATCTTAACCTTTCACATCCACACTCACAACTTTCTATTCTTGATCCTCAGTTGTACCCTCCATATCATCTGAAAAAAATTTGGAGATAAGGGGATGAGTTATCAACAACTCAATAAGCGAAGTATATATACTAGTGCGTACAACATGAGCATTTTCATAGAGTTTCATATGCAGGAAACGAAAACATTTCATTTTCATTTGTAGATTTGAAAACATATTATTAGGGAAAGCAAAGCGACATTTCAATATTTTCATATTTGGAAAAAAAAAACAACTGTTCATTTCAAAAACTACTTTGGCATAACATAACTGAATATCCTCTTCTTATCATATCATAACGCATCATATCGTATCATATACCATGTTTAACCCCCGTGGTAGGGTTGTGCTATCCCCGGTGGCCAAACCAGACAGTATCATATTGTGAAACTTTCCCTTTTTCAATCTCGGAGCCCCGAGTGTGCACACAGGAAAGAACACATAAAAGACCACTTTGTTTCCAAGGTGGTTGCACTCATATCATACCATGTTGGTACCAAACATATCACGTGAATCATTATCATCATATCAAAACCATATTCAGAATCAGAATAATAACAGATAAGTATGCCAAAGGTTTTTCATATTCATATCATATCAAATCACGTGTGAAACACATTCATATCATTTTCAAATGATCAACAATAGATCCAAAACAATTCATATCACATGGATAAAAAACTCAAATATCATATTCGCTCTTATTCACATTTTAGAACATGTCAAATATTGCTCATGTCTACACTTTTCATGTTAAAAAAAAAAAACATTCTCTCTTTCAAATAGATTTCATGATTGAATGCAAAACATATAACTCAGGTCATTTTTACTTTTTCTTTTCAAAACATAACATACACATTTTTACAAACCAACCTCAGTTCATTTTTTTTTTTTTTTTTATGCAAATCTAGCATAGGAACCCCGCTTACCTGCTTCCTGTAGCGTATTATCAATGCCTTGAATTCGACCTCTATTAGCCTCGACACCTATTCATAAAAATAAATATACACTAAGTATTAAATACCTACAATCGTCACTTCGATCTAATTAATTAAAATCCATAATTCCACATCAAATATCAGCACATTAACGCAAACCAAACAACCACATAAAAATCCCCGAACAGCCCACACTTCAACCCAATCTACCATATACCCACTTCAATACTAACCTATACACCCATCAACCAACATCAAACTCAAATAATAGAAATATCAACACCAATACAGCAACCCAAAACTCAAACAACCACAAACTCAACTAAATAAGCAATAACCACATCAACCTCTTCTCCATTCACAACTCCACAAAACAAAATGTCCAAATCTTCTTAAATTCTACTGTTTATATCCAAACAAAAGCCAGCAACACCGTTGAAAATCTACTAAAAAATTAGCACTAAAACTCCAAGGAAAACAAAGTAGAAGCACGGTTTGTGATAGAAAAAGAGAAAATATATATATAACTTTGCAGAAAAAAAAAAAACAAGGAAAAGAAAAGAAAAACAGAAACTGAGTAAAAGAGGGAACATCTAAGTTTGAAAGAAATCTACCAGAGAAGAAGAAAGAAAAGAAAATGAAAAGAAGAAGAAGAAGAAAAAAAAAACAGTAAACAAACACTCAGAAAAATAAAACAGAGAAAGCGAGAGAGCGGAGAGGTCTTGAGGAAAAAAAAAGGTACCGGCTTGGAGGTGGCTTTGAGCACAAAAACAAGTCTGAGAAACTGCAAAATCGCAGCACTTAGAGGTCACTGGAAGAGAGGCTGCGCAAGAGGGAGATGAGCACGGTTTTGCCAAAAAAAACTAGTGAGAGATAACTGAAAGAAAAGAGAGAGGAGAAAGGATTTGAAGGAGAAAAACAGGGGAACTGAACGTGAAAACAAGGAGAAACAAACGGGAATAGATGAAACTGAAAAGGGAAAAAAAAAAACTTACCACTACAATGTCGTTTTGGCTCTATAACGTAGACTAAATCTGGTTTGGGTTGCGCAGGGGCTTGGGGCTTACAACAAAGGTTCATTAGGCATCACTTCGCACACTCAGCACGCCAAGTTAAAAAGAGGGAGATTTCACTTTTGCTTCTGTCTGATATTGCCTTCCAAGATATTATAACCTTGTCATGGGGGTTAAACATGGCCTCTATTCCGTTATGATGCATGTTTTGGCTATGCTTTTGACAAATGTATTTTCTCTATATTATTATTGTAAATAAATATTTCTAAAATATCTTTTTTTATTTTTGATAATCTATTTTGTTCTATATTTTGTAACTAGCTCATGGTTTCACACTAGTATAGGTTTAATACTTACGGAGTTAGTAGACTCACCCCTTTATCTCCACAATGTTTCTTACAAATGGCTTTAATGGTTGTTATAGTTGAAATAGATGGCATGTGACAAAATTATAAAAGAAAGGTGAGATAAGTGCTAGGTGACATACATGAATTTGTAAGATTTTGGAGAATATGTATTAGGAGTGTCGAGTTTACTTTCTTCGAAAGGATTCTTAAGGTATTTGATCTTTTGAGGAATATTGTATCTAAAGTTTTTATATTTTGTAGATTTTAGGCATAAGCGTCACTCTTGGGTAAGTGGCATGACCTAATGGGATCTAATCTAATTATTTAGACCAATAAAAAGCATTAATTCATCATAATAAATTTTGAACCGTAGCCTATTCAAAATCATCAACTAAACATTGATAGATTTTAAAATATAATTTTGGGCCTATAAACCTAAAATTGATAGATTCGTGGTCTTATCCAATATGGCTCATTAAACCTAATTTAGATCCAATAAAATTATCTATAACCCATTCCTTATAATATTGGATTGAGGTGTTACAAATTTGTTACCAACTCCCATTTCATATATTCAAAAAAATGCTAATCTATCAAGTAAAACTCATAACTATTACGTTTTTAATAATTCCTATAAGCCACTATCTTTATCATCCAAAGAATGGATCATCTCTTATGGTCAATTACACCTCTTTCCTTACTTCTATTTCCTCCCATACTAACCATACAGTTAAACACCCTAATGGCACTATTGCCCATGTAACTTATATAAGTATCGTGCATCTCTCAAATTCTTTAGTTCTCAAAACTGTACATTGCGCACCTACTTTCTCCTTCAACTTTATTTCGGCTAGTGGATTCTCGACAGATTCATCTGGTCTATAC
This sequence comes from Carya illinoinensis, assembly GCF_018687715.1. Classification (NCBI taxonomy): domain Eukaryota; kingdom Viridiplantae; phylum Streptophyta; class Magnoliopsida; order Fagales; family Juglandaceae; genus Carya; species Carya illinoinensis. Next base: position 12,059,294 of record NC_056758.1, read on the forward strand.
TATCTGCTACAAGAACCCAAAGCAAGCTCGAAAATTGCTGCAATTTTTCCTTGTTTGAGATCAAATGTTACTTCTGTAAGTTCCTCTTCTTTTGATTTATTGTACTATAGGTTAGGCCAAATTTCCTTTGCTAGATTAGTTTCTGTTAGTAAGATTGTACTTGATATAAAGTGGTCAAAAAATTCTCATTGTATAGTTTGTCCTGTAGCCAAACAACATAGACTATCTCATTTTCCTTTTAAAATAATACACTGTGATATATGAGGTCCTTTCTCCATATCTTCTCTTGACAGTTCTTTAAATATTCCCTTACCATCATTGATGATTTTTCGATCCAAGTGTACCAGAATATGTCTCATGCATCATAAAAGTTAAACCTGACATCTCTTTTAATCTTTATTTGCTTTGAAAAAGAAACAATTCGATAGAAGAATTAAAGCACATTTGGTTTGATAATGGTTTGAAGTTTCATATGCCTGAATTTTATGCCTCAAAGGGAGTTATTCAACAAAATACTTGTAAAGAAACACCACAATAAAACGGGGTGGTAGAAAAGAAACATCAGTATTTATTAAAAATGTTGCTCGATCTCTATAGTTTTAATCCTCTTTGCCTCTCAAATTAGTGCAAATATGATTAAAATGGGATAGTTAAAATATGTTGCAATAAAGGGCGAGCAAGGGAGTTAATTGCGGTACATTGCATTGTAACAAGAGATGATAAATTAAGGACTTGATTAAAGAGGATCAATGGGTTAAATGAAGAGACAGATGACCGGTGATGTATATTTTCCCTTCATACACATCATCATTGAACTATAGAACTCTCAACAAGTCTTAACAATAGTAAACATAACAATATTATTGGATTCCAACCAAACTCCTAATACAGACAAAAGCCAAAGCCTCATATAATAAGGACACCAAATATAAAAAAAATAATTATAAAAAAAAAAGAAACAGTGTGAACGCTAACGAGGATCTAGCTCAGAAATTAAGACATTATTTATTGATGCTTGGACATGGCTGTTTCTAGCTTGATCTGAACATTCAGATGGCATGTTTATAAGAAATTGAGGTCCTCCGGGTACTGCTAGAGTATTAGAGTGGCTATTAAGCATGAGAACGACAGTTGCTTCCTAGGTATTATTCTGGGTCTTTTATTGTTTTGATTCCTAAGGTTGATTCTCCTATGCATGGGTTTTGATAAGTTTAGACCTATCAGTTTGTGCTCAGTGGTTTATAAGATCTGTGCTAAGATTTTGGTGAGTCGTCTTACGAATTTGCTTCCTAAGATGATTTCCTAGGAGCAAGGGGCCTTTATCCCTGGTCGCAGCATTTTTGAAAATATTAGTCTTACTCAAGAAATGGTCCATTCTATTTATAAAACTATCTATGGGGGAAATGTTTTGGTTAAGCTTGATATGTCCAAGGCTTATGATAGAGTGAATTGGAGGTTTCTTATTCACGTTCTGGGTGCTTTTGGTTTTTCTTCTCAGTTTTGTGACCTGATTAACCTTTGTATCTCCTCTCCTTGGTATTCTATTATGTTGAATGGTATCTCTTTGGGCTTCTTTAAAGGTGAGCGTGGTCTGAGGTAGGGTGACCCGCTCTCTCCTTACTTATTTGTCATTATGCAAGATGTGTTATCTCGGTTGCTTAAGAAAGCTTTTGATAATGGTAAAATTGGTAGGTTTTCTCAAGCCAGAGGTACTCCCCTTATTTCCCACCTTATGTATGCGGATGATATTATTATTTTTGCTAATGGTGGGAACAAGTCTATGAGAGGGTTGATGAAGGTTCTTAATCTTTATGAGAATTGGACAGGTCAAGTCCTTAATAAGAATAAAAGTGCTATTTTGTTTTCTAACAAAATCTCTAATACTAGAAAGTCCTCCATTCTCCGTATGACTGGTTTTTCAGAAGGTTCTTTTCCCTTTAAATATTTGGGTGTTCCTATTGTGGTGGGTCGTCTGAAGGTTTGTGACTTTAGTGATCTAATTGGGAATTTTAATAAGAAAATTGCAGGGTGGAAAATGAAAATGTTATCTATTGGGGGTCGTGTAATTCTTTTACATCATGTTTTATCGAGCATGGCAATTCATCTTATGGCAGTTCTACATGTTCCTAATGGTGTTTACAGGGTGCTGAATAGGATTATGAGTTCCTTTTTTTGGGGTGATGTTGAAGGGAAAGGTAAGAGGAAGTGGGTGGCTTGGAAACAGATTTGTCATCCTACTAAAGAAGGCGGTTTGGGTATCTGGGACTTTGAAGATGTTCAGAGGGCCTTACATATGAAATTTGCTTAGCGCCTTCTTCAGGGTCATTCTTTATGGGCAGATTTCTTTAGAGGCAAGTATGTGCAAGGTAATTATTTATCCCTCTTGAACCCTACTAAAGGAACTAGATTCTGGAAAGCTATTGTGCATTGTATCCCGGAGGTTTTAAATAATTCTAAGTGGCTTGTGAATGAGGGAAATGTTTCTTTCTGGTATGATAATTGGGTGGATGGGGGTCCTATTGGGGATCAGTTTCCCGTTATTGAGAGACCTTTGCTTAGAGTCAAAGAATGCCGGATTGATAATGGGTGGGATATTCCTCTTTTGGAAAGATTAGTGGGTCAACATAAAGCCCTTGAGTTGTTTCAGTTCTTGGCCACGAGAAAGGATGGTTAGGATATCCTAATTTGGATGAAGGATAATAATGAGAATTTTAATACAAAAAGTGCTTGGGACTGTATTTGTGTGAAAGCTCCTTTGTTACCTTGGGCCCATTGGATTTGGCATATTCATGTTCCCAAGAAAATTTCTGTCATGATGTGGAAGGTTTACCATAATTGTTTGAGTGTGGATGAGAAGATCAAGAAGATTGGAATTCCTGTTGTGTCTAAATGTAATTGCTGTGCTAGGGGATATTTGGAGGATTTAAATCACGTTCTTTATATTGGAGATTTTGCCAGACGTATTTGGCAGTTGGCAGCGACCCATTTAGGTGTCCATATGGGTGTTTTCCATACTTGGAAGGAGCAAATTAATTTCTGGTTTCGTCGTGCTGGTAAGTCTTCTCAGTTAAGGATTATCTTTGGGATTCTCCCTTCTATTATTTCTTGACAGCTTTGGAATAGGCATTGTAAAGCTCAGGTTGAGGATAAAGTGGAATCAGTTCAGTCAGTTTGGCATGTTGTTAAGTTGTGGATCCGGAGGATTATGCCTTCATTTATGAAAGTTTCTAGGATTTCTAACCATGACGTTGATATTCTGAAAAGGTTGGATATCCCAGTTTTATATCCTAAGCTCCAACAACCTCGTGTGATCAGATGGAAGCAGCCACCTCAAGATTGGATGAAGCTTAATTCTAATGGTAGTAGCTTAGGGAACCCAGGGTCGGCTGGTGCTGGGGTTATTCGTGATAGTCTTGGTAGGATTCACTCAGCTTATTCGGTCTTCTTGGGTCATTGGTCTAATAATTTCGCTGAGTTGAGAAGTTTGTTGGAAGGGGTTAGGAGGTGCCACCAGTTTGGTTTCCGTTAGGTTGAGATTGAGATTGATTCCCAAATGATTGTCCATTGATGTACTAAGGGTAAGTGTAATATTTGGTACCTAGAGGATTTTTGGGAGGAATTGAGGGGTCTTTTGGGTTGTATGGAGTATCGCTTGAGCCATGTGTTTCGTGAAGGTAATGCTGTGGCTGATTTTTTAGCCAAAATGGGAGCTGAGGGTTTAACTATGGATTGGTCTTTTATCGATACTTTACCCGAACAGCTTCGTGGTCTACTTTGTTTGGACAGAATTGGTCTCCCTTATTTGCGCAATGCGTAGCACCTGGTACGTTTCTCGCTTTTTTGTTTTCTTGACTCTTTTATGTTGACTGTTCCTTTTGCAAGTGCTTTGGTTTTTGGTTCTGGTTTCTGTTTTATGTTGAGTTTAGGCCTGTTAGAATTTTTTGGTTCTTTTGTGTTTTGGGTTGTTTGTTTGGACACTTGGTTTTGGATTAGTTTCTTAGCTCTTATCTTATACACCCCCAAGTGTTTTAATGTTATCACAGCATTCCTCCGTTATAAGTGAGGGTTTTTTAATAAAATTAGGACGGGGCCGCTAAGTGGGTGGTTACCGGCTCTTCTTTAAAAACTAAAAATAAAAATATTTAAAAAAAATTAAAAAAAAAAAAGCATGAGAATGACTAAAGCTGTTGTTGGTCTATCAGCTTTATTTTCTTGAACACAGAGTAACCCAATATGGATGCATCTCATTAAGTGAACAATTGAATTAACCTTCATTGTGGGATCTACAAGATTTAAAGGTGTCCCCTCCCTCCACATTTTCCATGCCTACACAGATATTTAATTTGCAAATATCATATGCATGTTTAGTAGTCACAAAGTGAGATGGAAAGAAAGGTTTACAAGGAGAATTGTACATACATAGCCTATAAGGACTTCTCCAATTTGTTCATTGGGGAAAGAACTGTTCCTTTGCCCACTTACTATCTCCAAAAGTAACACACCAAAACTAAAAATATCAAACTTTGAGGAAAAGTTACCCTGCATAGCATACTCTGGAAGCATATATCCACTACATTTGTACAACAATAGTATTAGTATTGTTTGAATGATAACATGCACTATAATACTTACATAGTAGAATTCATTAAATTTCATCACATCAGTGAGAGATTGTAAGGCAAATTTTCAATGAAATCCATGCTTTTTCTAGGAAACAACATAACTATGTGTACTGTTGGTATAGATGATGCGATGGCATGGTTAATTATCTCTAGCCCAAATCTACGTACTTACCGGGCTCCAATGATTCTCCCTGTATTGCCTTGAGTTTGATCTAACAATCTTACTATGCCAAAATCAGAAATTTTCGGATTCATATTCTCATCTAACAAAATATTGCTGGCTTTGATATCACGATGAATAATACGTAGCTAAGAATCTTCGTGAAGATAAATGAGCCCTCGAGCAATGCCCTCTATAATTTTGTAGCGCCTTTCCCAATCCAATTGGATATGCTTTGTTGGATCTTCATGCTATGCAACAATTGATTTTGTTAAACAAATACATGTCGAGCGCAAACTTTAAAAAAAAAAAAAAATTGCGTAGAACCTGAATTAATTGAAGGGAAATAGGTGTAAACATACCAAATATGAATCGATCCAGGCTAACATTACGAACGAACTCATAGATTAGAAGCCTTTCCTTTCCTTCCAAACAGAATCCTGAGAGCCTTACCAAATTTCGATGTTGAAGCCTCGCTACTAAGAGAACTTCATTCCCAAACTCTTTATCTCGGCCTTGTCCAGAAACCATAGATAGCCTTTTTACAGCTATTTCTAGTCCATTTTCTAGGATACCCTGAAAAATGAAAATATTTCATGATGTAGAATATATACAATACTCAGTAACTCAAAGAAATGGATCTAAAATCCAATGGCAAAGAATTCTTAGATGCTTTTCATCTCAGTAATGTCATCACCTTGTAAACAGCACCAAATCCACCTTCTCCAAATTTATTTTCATCAGAAAAGTTGTCTGTAGCCTTTGTAATTGTGCCAAAGTCGAACCGCAATGATTCCACAGTACTCATGTCATGCGTTGCTTCACATAAGGAACAAGATAATACATTGAAATGTTATTCTTCATTGCTAGTCATTCAATTAATATAATGTGCATATAGTAGTAAGAAATCTGGATGGATCAATTTTATTAAAAGTCGCCCAAAACACTTAATTTTTCAGCTTGTTAACTTGATTTCAAGAAAATATCCATTTAATTTGTAAAGTCCCAAGCAAGACCTAAGTTAAATCTGGGCTCATATTCTAGAAGGACTAGTGAACGGCGTGATTGGGATTATTGAACTTACTTTTAACTCTCTCTCCTGTTTTCCTGATCACCCTTGAATAGAAGATGAAGATTCCGATTCTTATCAGTACTAGAGAACCAATACTAGCTGACACAACTATTAAGGATTGTAGTTCGAGATGGGTTACCTTCCTTTCCTGCAAACAATAGAAGTTTGACACATTTGATTGTAAGTTTACGTTGTTTGTTTTGGGATCTATTTCATATAATTTTTTTTTTTTTTTTTTTTTTATAACCAGACAATCATTCCATCATTTCATATAATTATTATATTTTTTTTAAATTCTTGTATAAAATATAATAATCAATTTAATATTTTCAAATCATAATATAAAAATAATATTAAAAAATTATATTATAATAATATTTTATTTAATTTTAATTTTTATTTTATTTTATTTGTGTAATAAAATAGAAGTATGTCCGGATGCTTCCAGAAAAATAGATGATGGATGAATATAGTTGCGTATTCAACCTAGTCAAATTTATAAATTTTTGTCGAGACTCTGTCACTGCATCTTGCCCGGCGCAGAGTCGTCTGGATGTTGTTAGAGCTAACAAGGTAAGGCCTCTATTGAATGATAGGCCCTTTCCGTCTAGAAGTTATTAATTTTTGTCAAGACTCTAGATCTTGCCCCGGCCCAGATTTCCATCTATAAAAATAAAAAGTTAAGAATCTGACCCCTTCTCATCAAGGCTCCTAACAAGCTGGTAAGGTGAAGTGGGGATTGAGGAACCATAACAAGCTACACAATGTGTACTTTAAATATATATATATACACTGTTATAGACAAATTTTCGATTGATATGCGAATGATTCGTGGCAGCAAATAATATTTGTAAAACATTCCTCTCTATTCTTTGTTTCTGTCTCTCATATTTGTTTTTGATTAATTGAACTTAAAATTAAAGATGATTTGAGTAAGCATGAATGTAATACATGTATGTAGAAGAGTAATACTTTTTTTTTTATAGGAAATAATACTTCATTAACTCAAATCAAAGACATTACAAAGACTATTTATCAAGCCAAATAGCTTGAGAAATATGAGTGGGAACACCCTCCGAACACATTTCAATGTCTACAATATTCTAAACATGTCTAGCTAGTTTATGAGCAACCTCATTCCCCTATTAACAAGTTAAGTTGTGCAAGTTTGAAACATCTGCATTAATCTTCTCGTCTCTTGGAATGAACATCTCTTTATAGTATGATCCATGGTTCCTAATAATTCAACAATTTACCCATCCTCTGTTTTCTGAAGTTTCTTTTTCGATGCTGTATGAAAAAACCCGGATCAAATCCTGCATTTGCAAGCCCTAAGTTCTTGTGTGTATGGGAACCGTATGATAGGAGTACTAAACTTGGTAGGCGCAGTCTTTGGAAAAACATCACAAAAAGAAAAATAAAATAATAATAATAATAATAAATAAATAAAAAGAAGAAGAAGAAGGAGGTATCAAGTACTTGTGTCAGGCATGCACGTAATATTAGACCATGCCTTCTGTTGGAGGGGATGATGGCGGCAGTAGCGACGGCGGTAGTACGGCGGTAGTAGCGACGGCGGTGGTGCCTCAGCTATGGGGTCATAGAAAGTGAAAGTCTCATACCTTAAATTACAGCTGGCTGATAAATATATCCCTCCCTGCTTTCCAGAACAGCACGAAAATACCCCTCCCGTAATCTGCTCCAGGCAGTTCTTGCAATCGAGTTCATCCAAATCAGGGGTGCACATAAGAAGTGCATGTATTGTTTGGGAATTCTGTTGGAATGTCTCGCTTCCCACAGCAAATTTGCGAGTAGAACTTCCTGCTGCGGCGAGCTTTTTTAGCCTCGCTAACAAGGACCCTAGAACCTTTGTGAACGCATCTGCATCTGGGGCGTTTCGTATGTAGTTGTAGTGATGTAAAGGGTAGGCTTCCAAAACACCAAATATATTTCTGTTTTGAGTATCGCACCATACATTTCTCGGACCATATGATCACCTCCTTCTGGTTGGGACAATTCTGCAATAGATCGTGACTCGACGCATTTACACAACTTCGGCATTCGTCTGGCCCAATGTCTCCTCTTCAAAGTGCAATCGCGTTTACTTGGTCGGAATTTTCTCCGACGGAGATATTATAAAACCCGTAGCTGATTTTGGTATTGGAAGACATAGACGCCAGGACGGTGTTGCGATTTGCTCTGTATGTACTGTTACTGATGTAGTTACCATTATCAGAGCAGACGTAGGGATATTGCGCAAGTTGCGCTAACGTGGGAGCAAACAGATGCAAGATCAGAATTAGGAAGATGAAGAAAAGTATTCTCAAACAGCACATCTTCGAACACCTAATTTTTATGACTTGACCAGATCGAGCATCTTAATAAGAAATACATGTAGACATGGAAAACAAGGAATCAAATTACAATGGCCAAACGTACGCCATAGATCAGAGGTATGTATCCCCGCTAGGGTGCGGAAAATATAAAAAAAAAATATAAACACGCCTGTAGTGCCTGTTCACTGTTCAGCAAACATCAGTGTTCTATCTTTTCCAAAAAAGAAAAAAATCAGTGTTCTATGTCCTATATGCTTTCTATTTTCACCTACTATTGTTGAAGAATTGAACACCCTGAACTCTGAAAAGATTTGGCATATTCTGCTACTTGAATGCATCTCTGTTGCTGTATTAGATTTTTAGCACCCAGAAAAACCGTAATATCTGTTGATTCTTACTCATCCGAGAACAAATAATTGCAATGGTTTTTCCCAAAAATATAAGAATTGTTCATTTCAGTTTTCATCAGTTTTTATGGGCATTATATGGGCCTAGACCCTCTAAGGTCTTGTTCTGCATTGGCCGATGTAATAGATCATTATAAACAAGTCGTGTATGTGTGCCACTGTCGGAAAAATAAGCTTTTAATGCCACTTTTCTTACCTCGAAACTGATATCCCAAAAAAACAAAAAAATTAATTGAATAGCTAGTCAATTTGTGCTGGATCAATTCTTATAATTATCTACCACAGTTTCTACGCTATGCATGACACCACGCAAAGTGGTCTAGGAAGCTAATCTGGGTGGTCTCTGTGGGCTTAGTTATAAGAGCTCTTGATTCAACATTCAAAAAGAAAAGATTAAAGAGAAGTGATTTAATAAAATCAATAGCCGGGTATTGCCGAGTAGAGGGTTTTTTAATATTAGTGGACTTGGTGAGTTGGTGGGATTGACCATGGATAATATATTTGGGAGCAGTCTTGCTTTTTAGAAAGAAAAAAGAAATGCGGACCCTAGTCACGTGAATTAACACTGACTGTTGTGAAAATAGAGCAAAGAGATGCCCGTTAAAAGGAATTGCTCTCTTCTCTCTTTAAAGTAGCCTTGTTCTGATTATATTTCTGTTTGAACGGGCCATAGTTTACGTACAAGTTATGTTTATATTTATATTTTATACTTCTTGTATATTATTAATGATAATGTCTATCTTGGTGAATGAATCTTGAAAAGAAAATAAAGCATTCCTGAAAGATTACGGTAAAAGTAATAATTTTATCAAAAGTACCTCATAATAAGCTTACGAAAACGAGATTCTTAACCTCATTTTTCAGATACTCATACTAAAACCAGGTTTGAGATTATACAGATTTTATGGTTTGAATCTTTTTGGAAATCGAGGGTTAGAGATTTTGAATACTTTGGAAATGATTTTTTAAGGATCTTAACCTCAAGCTAAAACAATATATAACAGGACAGATCGATAAATAAAGAAAGTTTTTAATGAAAACTTTTGCACGTGAACTCATTTTCACAAATACCTGAACAAACGTTGCAGGTGCTTTTTGCTTTGCCAATGGTAAAATCCATTATCCATCACGGAATAAACGTAGTCGATCCATGAAGCCATACGATCAAGTACGCGTTGAAAGAGAAAGAAATAACCTAAACAGGGAAGGATCAAACATCTTGTACCAAAACGAGATTGTCACCCCTCCATTTTCAACCTCCCAAACATAATCACATAGTTCTTGAAATAAATAAGCACCACAAAGGTTCAATAAAAACCAACCCAACCAAAGTCATGAACAGTGAGATCTATCCCATAACAAAAACCATGAACGAAACAAGTCAGCCCCCATGTCCGTGTGGGTGTCCATTCTTGACAGCCAGACCTTAACATCTCACCTAACCACAGCCTCACCCTTCTGCTTGTGGGTCAAGCTATGGTTCGACCAAGAAGCCATGCCCCTGCTGGGGCTGGTGGGTCAATCTCTGTAAAACTCAATACAAGCATCACATCCCAGCAACCGTCCATGCAGAACCGAGTGGAAACAACAAAAACAATAGGACCCAAAAATTCACCCCAGATACGCTAACAGTGGAAACAAATCATATCAGACATACACAGAAGCTAAGATTGAAAAAATAAAACAAGTTTCATTTCCATCTGAATGTCATTACAGATCATATCTAACACAGTGAACTAAACAGAAAAAAGTGGGTGTTCTGAGCATATTACTCACTGGCTAGGCTTAACTTCCAACTTAGGAACTTCAAATAGCTTTTTCTCTTTTCTTTTCTTTTCTTTTCTTTCCTTTTTTTTTTTTTTTTTTTTTTTTTTTTTTTTGGCTGAAATAGTTGGTTACACAGCAATAACCCTCACTTATCATTTTGCTTGATTAAGGATTTTTTTAACATCCTTAATCATTAAGAAAAAATTAAAAAAATATACACTACAAGAAAATCCACTTAACCCAGCGTTTTTTGAACTGCTGCAAATAAACACGCTGCAAATTGGGATTATTTGCAGCGTTTTCACATCGCTACAAATGTGTTAACACATTTGTTACCTGTCCGGGAGGAGTGTACTGAAATTATTTGTTACAGCGAGTTTTTGAGTAATAGCGGCAATTAGTGGCGCTGTAAATAGAAATGGACTTGTTACGGCACTGGGAGCTACGTCGGGATGAAGCTGGGCGCCAAAGTAGTAAAAATGTTTAATTTCCCCCACCCCCCGCCCCAACATTTCGCAAACCACATTACCTTTCTTCCCCCGTGTTCAGAGAACTCCCTAACCGCAAGCTTCCATCTGCAAAACCTATTTGCCCTACCTCCACCTGCAAATCGCGAGTTTGACCAACTGATTTGGGGGGAACCGAACTTGAAGCTAGAAGGATTCACAAGGCACACACATTCACGGAGCTCTCTTTCAGTTTTCGGAGTCCCATTTTCCCACCCCCTTCCCCCTAGTTCGTGTAAATTCCTCTGTTTTTGGTCTATCAATTCCGACTATAGAGCCCCCTTCGCTGAGCATTAGGTTTTGGTGCCCTGTTATTAGGCTGTTCACTGCGGATTTGGGCTTCAATTTGCAGCGTCGACCGATGCTGATTTTCAGCTCATAGTGGTCATTGTGAAGGTATGTTTTCTTGTCCCTCTAATTTGGTCTATCACTTCTTAATAGTTTTTGTGTTCCTCCACTAATTAATGACCACTAACTCGCTGCCTCCACCCATTTGGTACCTATGGAAGGAATTTCTGGGTTTTCCTCTTAGGAATGTAAACACCAGCCCATGTGTTTGACGCATTATGCTGAGATTTTTTCCACAAAATCCTCCTCTACACGAATATACTAATCCCCTCTGTTATTGTTGCAGCACGATCCTTTTCTTGGTGGCAAAGGGTTATTGGTAGAAGCCTCTTCCCCTTCATTTCCTCCACTCAGTTGGTCTATGAAAAATTAGCTGGTAATTTCCTCTGCTTTTTTTCCCATTTTATTCCCAACGTTTAGGTCAAGTATTTACAGTTTCGTCCATGATTCATACAAGCAATGTTGTAGCCTATAACTTGACTATAATGGAAGTAATGAAAAACTGATTTAGAGTTGTTATGCTTTTTTTTTTTTTTTTTTTTTTTTTGGTATGTTAGAGATAATATCAAATCAATGATTTGCTTTAATTATTATCTACACGTGATTTTCATATGTATCGACTTATGAGATTTGGTTTTCATAATTATCAACCAAAGAGTTGTTGGTTTCCTGCTTGACCAAATGAGGAGATTTTATTGACAACTCCATTAAGATACTAACAAAAATCTCATCTCCATTTAATTATGATGTAAATATTAATTAACCATCAAGTATCACTATTATTATATATGTGTTTGTAGATATATACATATATCTACAAACACATATAATGAGAATGGATTTCTAACTATCTGTCATGATCATCTTCTGTAGATAAGTTCAGTACGTACCATTATCGACCGCGTAGCTACGACGAAAGCGCCTTTGTCGCTTAAGTTGATCACTTGTTTGAATTAATCTCATTGTGTTATGTTCAGTAAGTTGATTAAACCTGTATGCAGTTTGGTGGAAAAATATATAGGGCCAAGATTATAAGCCCGGTAAGAAAGATTTATCTTTTAGGCAGTGCATGGGGGAGCTAGATCATATATATATGTAGTGTATATATGATATTTATATATATATATATATATATATATATTTAATAGGTTCAAAAGAGACTAGATAAGCTACAGCAGAGAGTTTGGATGGAGGATTATCCTCAGGAGATTCTTAAATGTGTAAACTTTGATAAACTGTGTAATTCAATCAATACATGAATACAACATACAGGTTTATACTTCAGAAAAAAAAAAATAGAGACTAGATAAAATGGACTATACATCGAGTACTTGCAAAAAAATTAATTAAAGAACATAATTAGCAAAATATATAAACAATTCAACGAAAGAATTAATTAAAGATCATGATTTTTATCACTCATGGTACTGTCAATTTCTTAATTGCTGATAGTCAATTGGAACATATCAAAGCCTCATGTCTAATATTTTGCAGTCAGATTCATGATGTGAACTCTTCTGCCCGTTGACACGGGACATGGTGCACTATATATATATATATGAAGCCTACAAAGCTGCTGACAATTTAATAATCTTACACATGAACAAGATCACATGCAAGATGCATATACAAGAAATGCATGTACTATATGTGACCAGTTATTTGCAACGAGAATAAATAATTCTTTTTAGTAGGAAATGATCATTTTCCTAGCAAATAACTGATTACAAATAAATATTTTTCTTGTTCGTGATAGTTATAGTTCCATAATGATCTGGACACGAGAGATAAATAGGTGAGAAGTGCCAAGCCAGTCTATATAAAAGTCTTTCAAAAGTAAGCTTATAATTAAATCAATATAACCTAACGTTAATATATGTTAGATTCTGACTGTGTTTTCTATTGTAAACTAGATATGATAAATTATTTTCTTTTATAAAATTTTTGTGCATACCAAGCATGCACTTCTGTAAATTAGTGGATAGGTTAGAGTGCATCACACATCTATAAATTAGTACTGGATAAGCTTTAAAATGCATTAAGTTTAATTTAAATTACCACACTCAATGGGACTCCTTTTTGTGCTTCATCAAGTATCACTATTTTTATATGTTTAATATATATGACTATGCTGTTCATCATGTCTCATAACAATTTTATATATACAAATATATAAAAACTAGAGTGTTTGTTGCATTGTGATTCTTGAATTGTCTTCGTTAGGTCTATGTACTTTAATTTTAAGCTATATTAGTCATTTATCCAATTAAGTCAGACATTAGCTATTCTTAAATTGATAACCTAATTAACTTTATATAAAGAAAATGCTATAAACTATAATATCTATTATCCCACCATTATCATATTTATTAATGTGATAATGCTGTTTAATAGCTTTCAAATGATTAATTAATCCTTGTTTTAAAAATCCAATTAAATGCTGACATATCAGCCAAGGTGAGATTATTGTGAGATATGAATATATATATATAAATATATATATATATATATAGTGGTGTAGTACTTTCTAGCACTATTATTCTTAGTAAATAACTGTTTTGGCTAGATTATCCTTCAAAAGTATTAAAATCACAGATAAAAGTCTAGTACTTCCATTTTTCTAATTTTCCTAATTAATCTAGCTAGCGTGCTAAGCTATGATGTCTTTGTGTTATAAAAGTTAAAAATGCAAACTAACATTTTGATATGCTATTACTGTTGGAAGTCGGCATTTATTTTTTGGATTTGTCTGTTGGAATACTTTAAACATATTGCAATATAATTAATGCATGATGGATTAATTTCCACCATGCTGCTTGCTTTTCTTTTGACCTGATTCCACAGCTACCCCACCCTATGATCTCCATCTCATGTAGTGCCGTGTTGCCAATGCATTATTAATCAGATATGCATAATTGTGTAGAACCTAACTTATAATCTGGGATAAATATGAATCTATCAATATATTCTCTCATTGATAGATATGTACAGTTAAAGAAGTATCTTCTTCCATGTAATTGGTGTCTTCTTCCATTTAATAATCATTGATGTCATCTACTGTGCTTGGTAATCCGCTCATTTTTCTGCTCATATTTGATTATTTTTTTGCTTCTCGTTTTTCCCAAATGTGTTGCTCATCTTGTTAGAAATGAACTAGCCTCATGTAGGCCTCTTTGTGTGTATATATACAGCTCTGTGTAACAGTTGTAGTATTTAGTAAATGATATGACTTTCTATTGGGATACAGCTCTACTTTTTTGTATATGGATTGTGTTGGTATACTGTCTTGCTCATCATTGCATAATAGTACCATGAGGCTATTTTTTTTTTTGTGTGTATCCCCATCACTATATGACTGATGTTGTACTGCTTATAAGTGATCCTTACCAGGCATAAAAGAATAATTTTTTGATGAACTTTTCTGCTGGTTGTTTTGTTTCTGAACTTTTCTGCACCATTTTGTTTTTGAACTTGGTGTTTTCATTTTTACCTTTTATTTGCCGCCAGAATAAAAGGTGGAGTTTCTTTTCTGATCTCTTTTTGGATTCATCAAGATTTCTACCACCCTACCTTTCCCAATTGCATTTATGTTGATTATTCTAGCTATTTTTCATGGATCTCTCTTCGTTGCATCGTAAAATTGGTTTTCTAAACTCTCATATGCAATAAAATTGTTCATAATAAGGCAGGGGGCTAGATATGAACCATTATTTACAAAAGTTATTGGTGATGACAGAAAATCTACTTTAGTTGAGAAGTTTTAAAATCATGTTAGATATTGGTGGTTTTTTTTTTTTTCCTCTGCTTGCCAAACACTAATTGATGGATCCTTGAATCAATGTCTGCAAATGTTGTTGATAAGAGCATAATTGTATAAGTTATGGGTAGAAAGTGATTAATTATGTGTTTTTTCAAGATTAAACACAATGCTAGTTTGGGATAGGCCTGATAGCGATAATTGAGAGCAGATCCTTGCTGGAAAAACACTAGATGTAAATAAAGTTATACTTCACCTGATTCCAATGCAATTAATCTGGAACTGATTAATATATGCAAATACCCTGGCACGACGAAAAGTGAATAGACATCCTCTTCAATATCAGAAACCATGATCTCCATGCCAAAATTCAGTGAGATGGTGTTGCCCTATAAGGCTGGAAACTACTTTCAGCCCCTTGTGTTCTTCTTTGTCATTTTCAAAGCCCAGCTTCAACATTCCACACAGCGTTACAATCGATTGTTTTTATCATAGTTCTAGATATTGCATACAAGAAACACCATGACTAGATATTACATTCTTGAGTCATAACATATGACTAAGGGAATAGTCTCAATGTTTCAGTTTTAATTCCAACTTTTAAAATTGAAAGATCCATGAATAATGTATCACGCTTATTATTTAAAAACTGTGATGAGTTTTATCCAGTTTAATTTCCAAGCATATCATATTCTTTTTTAAAATACTGTACAGATTTGTGACCCCCTAAAACTATATATTAAACCTCCCTTCTTCAAATATCCATGAAAATATTCAAAATGTGACACTACTTCCATGAATCAAACTGGTGGTTATTCTTATTAGCCTATCATAAAGTTTGCAAGTCATCATGTAATTTCTTGTGCACTTAAAATCCGATTCTTCATATATATGTTACTGTTTGTGTCCAAACGCCTACCATGGGCTGAAATGAATAGTATAACAAAATAGTACCAAGAAATGAATACAAGACATATCTTGTTCTATGCTTTTGTTGTCGACTTGATATTGTGTCTACCTCTTTTTTTTTTATAATTTACCTTTCAAGTGTATTATAATTAATAATACACTTGGAAGATTTTGCAAATTATGTTTATTATGGATAATGTTTATTATCACCTCCAACCCATGATACTACTTCTTAATTTAAACATAAGTTTAAATTTTTTTACATTAACATGTATATCATTGTGTGTGTTCAACTAGCAATTCCCTCTACTTGTATCATGCTCCACATGCTAGTTTGTTCTAGAACCTACCGCTTTTATTATTATGACTTCATATCAAAACCACTCATGCCTTCTTCTTTTTATTAGATGGACAAAAGTTGGATGAGTAAAGGTGATAGACTTCTATCACATGTTTACACTGAAGGGGTTAAAAATTTCTTAACAATGGCACGAACCCATTCCATGGGAAGTGATCGCATTCGGTGTCCGTGCCGTATATGCTGTAATAATCTCTTCTTGCCTATATTTGAGGTGGAGTCTCACTTGTTCATAAAAGGGATAGATCCAAACTACACCCAGTGGATATTTCATGGGGAGGAGGAAACTCTCCCCATCATTGACGATGATGACGAT
The DNA here is from genome assembly GCF_018687715.1 of Carya illinoinensis. Classification (NCBI taxonomy): domain Eukaryota; kingdom Viridiplantae; phylum Streptophyta; class Magnoliopsida; order Fagales; family Juglandaceae; genus Carya; species Carya illinoinensis. The sequence goes on from NC_056758.1 coordinate 12,075,852, forward strand.
CCTGAAGTTGAAAGTGGAGACGGCTACATTGATGACATGGACCATATGTTTGATGACATACAAGCAGCCACATGCGGAGATGCTCCTGATGACAACACTACATCACCAACTCACTCAGCAATACCACAGTCCTCCCCAACCCCAACTTTTGACCAACTATTAGAGGATGCCCGACGTCTTCTTTTTGATGGCTGCACAAAATTCTCAAAGCTCTCTTTCGTTGTGAAGTTGTTACACATTAAAACACTTGGTGGGTGGTCAATCAAGTCTTTTGATATGCTCTTAAGCCTTTTGCAGTCAGCCTTTCCTAATGCTGAATTGCCACAATCATATGAGGAGGCCAGGACTTTGGAGCGAGGTTTGGGATTCACGTACCACAAAATTCATGCATGCCCTAATGACTACATCTTATTTTGGAAGGAAAATGCTAATCTTAATGAGTGCCCTATTTGTAAGGCTTCACGATGGATGCCAAATACACACGGGTCACGAGTGATCCCTCAAAAAGTGCTTAGGCATTTTCCTTTGAAGCCAAGATTGCAGCGTCTCTTTGTGTCAAGCAAGATAGCAGGTGACATGAGATGGCATAAGGAGCAACGGGTCACCGATGACACTGGTATGAGACATCCTGCTGACTGAGAGTCCTGGAAGACATTTGATTAAGTTCACCCCAGATTTGCTAGGGATGCTCGCAATGTTAGGCTTGGTTTGGCAAGCGACGGATTTAATCCATTCAACAATCTAGCTAAACCTTATAGCATTTGGCCAGTGATTCTTGTCCCGTATACCTTACCGCCGTGGTTATGCATGAAAGACATGTTCTTCATGACATCCCTCATTATCCCTGGTCCAAAATCACCAGGAAATGATATTGATGTTTATTTGCAACCGTTAATTGATGAGTTACTTGAACTCTGGGAGCATGGGGTACCTACATATGATGCATCTACTAAGGAAATGTTCATGTTACATGCTACCTTATTGTGGACAATCAATGACTTTCCCGCCTATGGAAATCTATCTGGGTGGTCAACAAAAGGGAAAATGGCATGTCCGTCTTGTAATGCACAAACAGATTCCAACTAGTTAAAGTATGGTAGGAAACATTATTACATGGGACATCGACGTCTCTTACCGAGAGATCACATTTGGCGAACGAGAAAAGGGTTGTTTAATGGTAAAGAAGATCTTCGCATGACCCCAACAATGGTTGAAGGAGCGGATCTTTTAACTCAATTACAAATGCTTGGAGATATTCAATTTGGAAAATCTTGTAGGAAGAAGAAACGCACTGCAGAGGAGTTGAATTGGACTAAGAAAAGCATCTTCTTCAAACTACCTTATTGGTCAACTTTGCGGCTTAGACATAATCTAGATGTTATGCATATTGAGAAGAATATTTCTGAGAACATTTTGGGCACTATTATGAACATTCCTGGCAAGACAAAAGATAACACTAATTCACGGCGTGATCTAGAGATCTTGGGCTTCAGAAAGGAATTACATTTGAAACGTGAAGGTGAGTGTGTTACAATGCCACATGCAGCATACACATTACATGGAAATGAAAGGAATAAATTCTGTGTGTGGCTTGCTGAGGTTAAATATCCAGATGGGTTCGCTGCTAATATCACTCATTGTGTATTTGTACGGGATTCCAAAATCTCTGGGCTCAAAAGCCATGACCATCATGTTTTGTTGCAAACACTACTTCCTATTGCTGTGGGGGGGTTCTTAAAGAGGGATATTGCATTGGCTTTGACTGAACTTAGTAGTTTCTTCAAAGAGTTGTGTGCCCGAACACTAGATGTGAATCGTCTATCAAAGCTTCAACTTGATATCGTCACCATTTTATGCAAATTGGAGATGATATTCCCTCCATCTTTTTTCGATGTTATGGTCCACCTAGCTGTACACTTACCCTGTGAGGCCATTCTCGGAGGTCCAGTTCAATATCGGTGGATGTACCCGTTTGAGAGATTTCTCGAAAAATTCAAGCGGTATGTTAAGAATAAAGCCCATCCAGAAGGATCAATAGCGGAAGCCTGGGTTCACATCGAGTGTTTGACATTTTGCTCCATCTATCTCCAAGATGTGGAGACGAAGTTTAATCGACCAGATCGCAACATTGATGTTGTTGAAGAGGAGAGTATAGATGGGTTCAAAATTTTCAACCAGAAACTTCGTCCCTTGGGTATAGCTAATAATGTGCAATTAGAAGATAAACTCCATGCTGCAGCCATTTGGTACGTGCTAAACAAGTGCATTGAGATCAGACCCTATTTAGAGTAAGCAATAATTACTTCCTTTCATGCTATCTTGAAACAACCTACTACCATTTGTCATTTAATTTACATCACTGACTAAATCTGTTTCCCCATTTGTGTTCTACAAATGCAGGGAACACTATGACAAATGCAAGGTGTCAAACCCGAATTCTATAGAGCGCACGCAACAAACTGAGTTTCCCATTTGGTTCAAGCAACGTGTAAGTTAAGAATTATATTTAGACACTAATTCATGTGTTATACCCGACGCTGGTGGTCGATGTCATTGAAACTTACACGTTCACTCATTACCCCGATTGAATGTAGGTTCTGGACCAGCGTAGCAACGATCCACTTGATGTGTCCCCAAATTTGTATGCGTTAGCTTGCGAACCTGATCGGTGGATTGCATCATATGCTGCTTGTATTATAAATGGTAAACGGTTCCATACGAAGTCTCGTGAACTTCGCCGACGTTCACAAAATTCTGGGGTGTTGGTAACTGGTGACCAAGATACTGATAATGTAGACTTTTATGGTATTATCAATGATGTTGTGGAGTTACACTACATGGAGGGTCGTAGAGTGTACTTGTTCAGCTGTGATTGGTTTGATGTCAGTGACAAAAAATGGGGGGTACGAGTAGACGATCATTTAACTAGTCTCAATATGAATAGGACTTGGTATAAAGACGGACCATATGTGTTGGCATGCCAGGCTTCCCAGTGTTTTTACATTAGGGATCTAAGGGAGAAAGGGAATTGGTATGTTGTGCAGAAGTACAATAATAGGAATGTGTATGATATTCCACCAGTGCAGAGGGTTTTAGAAAGCATTGATGGCGAATCGAGTGATGATGATGCCTATCAAGAGAATGAGTCCCCATATGACTATCCACTTTTGCATTGTAATGCATGTCCAGTGTCAACTCCACTTAGTAGGACTGATATAGAACCTTCCCTTATTGAGCCACAAGACCAGAGGGAGTCGGGTGGTAATAGCAGAATTTTGGGAGATTTTATTGATGATGCTATGGCTCCATCTGGTTCTGGAGATGCTTATGGTGATTGGGAATATTCAGATGATGATGACCCATCCACCGAGGAAGAGTCTGACTCAGAATAACCAACTGACAACATAATGATATTAGGTGAATTCTCATATCTTACCAAAAGATACACAGTATTTCGATACTCGACAATTCTTATTAGTTTAATGCATTATGCAAATTGGAGTGTGCACTTATATTTGTAAACTACACTTGAGGTTAGAGATGAGAGACTGATTTAATTATGATCTCAGGTCGGGTGAAGAAGGGTTCACATATGCGCATAGTGTTCTAAAAGAATCTGTTGCAATCCCATCTCAAGGAATTCACACTCAAGGAGCATGAACGGCTCAGGTTGATATTCAAACACTTTTTTCGCTTGATATTGATTTTTGTAAATTATGATCCTAACACAAATGATATCTCCTTATCAATGCAGGTGCGCCAATGGGATATAGTGGCCGAGGTCGGCCCAGAGGCCGAGGATTCCGTGGTAGAAGAATGGCACCTTACTCATGCCGAGCCCGCCGGCCACGAGGTGCTCGAATTAGTTCATATCATAGTCCTGATAATGTCGATGAGGCCAGCTTGGATGACTCTACCCAACCCCCAAGCCATCCATGGGAGCCACCATGTGCGACCACAACACTGGAGGCAGAGCCTAACAGAGTCACCTCACCCAGTATAAGGCCGAAGACAAATAGAGTTCAAAGCAGTATAGTTACATGTTTATGATTTTTTTGATGAGTTCTCAATATACATATCATGCAGTTCTATATATTTGTAAATTCCAATCCACCCTGACTGCATATTAACACTATTATGTGATACAGGTGTGGATGCCCCAATAGAGCCTAACAGAGTGAGCGCACCCAATATAGAGGCAGAGCCTGCAAGAGTTGAAATTGGTACAGTCCACATATGCTGGCTGTTTTTTTATGTATATTCTTAACCATTTACACAAAAATGGTGTTACAATATATTTGTAAATTCCATCAGAACCTGTATGACATTATTGTTAGGGCGGTGCTATATACAATCCTCCTTAGAGGACTGTATTGCAGTCCTAGTGTCTAAAATAACTAGATTGTCCACATTTTTAGGCTTGAAATTACTACTTTACCCCTCCTTCTAAAACCAAAAGCTATGATAACATTTGACTTTCTGGAATACTCCTGCGCCCCAGACCAATCTCCATGGATGGAAAACCCACCTCTACCATCAACGACATCACATACTCAAGGTTTGTTTTCTTTCCCTTTTCCTCCACTATCAACAGAACATGCTGTTTGTTTTCGTTCCATTTTCCTCAATTTTTTTTTTTTTTGGGTCTCAAGCTCTACTTCACTCGTTTTTCATTTCTTCCATTTTAGTCATGCAGTTGTTGTTTCTCACAGTTCTTCCATTTCGTTCCATGGGTCTCAAGTTTTTTTTTTTTGGGTCTCAAGCTCTACTTCACTCGTTTCTCATTTCTTCCATTTTGAGTCTCATTTGCAGTACTTGTTTTCTAGGAAACGAGAAGGGAGATCGATTGCAAGGATAGTAGTCATGCTTTTGCAAATCACTTGCTCGAGTTTCACTCATATGTGGAAATAAATGAATACTATGTACTAATTAGTGAGACATCAAGAATTAGTAAGGGGATTTACCAGAACCAAATACAAACACATTTTATGATTTTTATCTGCATCTGAAGAAGAAAGGGGATTTATTCTTCTCTGAGGAAGAGGACGACGACGCAACATACGATGGGGATAGTTGATGACCACAGTGATAGGGTCAGGGGGGCCGATTTCATCTAGGTATGGGGAGCGATTTCATTTGGGTGAGGGGGGGAAATTTCATCTATGTATGGAGCATTTTAGTTTCATGTAATGAAATGCAACGTTTTATTTAATAATGAAACACTGCGTTTCATTATGCTTGCAACGCAGTCCCCATTTGCGGACTGCCATAAGAATTTCTCTTATTGTTATTATCCTGCTCCACAGGTGTGGACGTCCCCACGGAGCCAGCTCAAGTGACCTCACATGATATAGAGGCAGAGCCTGCAGGAGTTCAGATCGGTAATGCTCACATAACCAATTTTATTAACTGTAATGACATATTTTATCCTGCTTCACATGCTCAGTTTTATACCACATCAAATAATGTAACCATATACATTTGATGTTATTTATGAACTTACAGGTGAGGACATTCCCATGGAGCCTGTACGAAACTAGGCTCAAAGGAGATGTGGACGTGGCCCAGCTAAGTACACTGAATTTGAAAAATTGCGGAAGCATGGAAAGGTGCTGTTGAAGATAAATAATGGAGAAACAACACCATGCTGCTCAAATGCCAACATGTTTACAACACGATTAACATGGATAGTCAAACATCATTGTGACATGAGTTATGCAAGGTGGAGCGATGTACCCCAAGCACATAAGGATGAGTTAATCGATCGTGTTCAGGTAAGACTTTTCCACTTTAATGATGGTAGGTTTCAAGTGGTCGTAGTATAATTGATTAAACCAAATACATTTGATTATATATGCAGGGGGATTTTGAACTTGATTGGGAATTGGAGAACCATCGATTGACTGTAACGAAACAACTTCGGAAGCGATTTAATGCTTTCCACCATGAATTGCATAGGATATATTTATCATATGCCAACCATGACAAAGCATTGGCTAACGGCACAGTTTTGGTCAGCCCCCTTGTTTGGGTGAAGCTATGTGGTAGATGGGGTAGCGAGGCCTTCAAGGTATGCATCAAGGGTGGTCAATACAAACTTATTATTCAGTTAGTTAATGTATCACGACATTGATTGGATGTTACTCAACATATGTGTGAAAATTGTTTTAATTTAATGGTTATTTCATGGCAGAAATTATCTACTAAAAATAGGGAGAGTAGGAAGAGGCTGGTTATTAACCACACAGCAGGTCGCAAATCCTTTGTGCAGATTCTTGAAGAGAAGGTACTAGGTTTAGGCTATTACACTTTTTACTTCTATTCTGTAGTAAATTATTTTCATATAGGGACAAAGCATCTTGTCCCTATTGAAACGTATAGGATTTATTTGTTATTCTAATAAATACCAGGATTAAGCTACCAATCCCGGTGTGGAAATATGTCGACGACTCTTTCCTGACTGTGTGTTATACCATGCCACATTCCACACACATTTGGTAGAGGGCTGAATCGGCGAATATGGTAGACTTCTTCAAGGAAACCCACTGGTCAAAGAAGAAAAATAACTTTTTAACACCAGCCACCGAAGACAAATATGTGAGTAAATTCGTAGAATTTCTGAATTTGCCTAACATAATTGCTTGTTATTATTGTTTTTTAATTGTGCAAAAAAATGCTAACTTAACTACACATCATTGTAGTTAATGGATTTATAATGTTGTATTTCAGAAGGACATGGTTTTGAAGTTGGATACTCTAGAACCAGATCAACGAACTGATGAAAGGATAGCAGGTGTCTTCAAAGAAGTACTTGGTCATAGACCAAGCTATGCAAGAGGATTGGGAGAGATGATAATCCCAGAGTCTACGAGACAACGCACATTGGCACGAGAGAAAGAGTACCTAGATTTGATTAAGAAACATAAGAAGGAGGCTGAATCATCCAAGAGTGAGATGGAGCAATGAAGGCAAACATGCAGCTTCTGTTGGAGAGACAAGCGGAAACTGACCGCTTATTGAGGGCTTTCTTCGCTGCTAACCCGACCCCTCTCAGTGAGTCTCAGCGAGAGACTCAATGAGTGGGGACATGTGAGAAGACAAGGGAAGGTTTTTTGTTGCTTTTTGGGTGCATTTTTTGTTGTGCCGATGGTATTATATATTGACAAGATATATATATATCCAATGGAAGGCTATATGTATATGTTTTGTGGGAGCAAGCTGGGTTGGGTAAAACTATTTTTTGTGCCATGTGAGATATCCTTAAATTTTCATATGCTCAGTTTGGGCAACCAACAATCCATGAGATTATGCAATGTGGTAATATCATAAAGGTAAACCTCTAAGCCACCATTATCTTTATAAATTTAAACATATTGTAGTTGTTAGCTAATAAGTCACTTACTACTTATTGAAGACTTTAAAAACTAATGGTAATATTTCTGTTGGGCTTGACAAACTCATGTACAGGATATGCATTTGACCAACCATGGAAAGGTCTGAATGGGACGGGGAATTTATTGCAATGCCATTGTACTATGATTGGCATGCTTGGAAAAGTAGATTGGTAAGGTGTGGGCCTGTGTGATGAGTGCCAAAATAGAGGATGCCTGAACTGCAAACTACATCAAAAGAGGAAGCTAAATTTCAGGTGATGTCTTCATTCCCCATCTTTTCTTCCACCCATTGATTATGCATCCAACACGTGCACAGATTTGGATGACTTATATTTTAATTGACTGACCTTAGCTTTTAGGTGGCAATGATTATAATTGTGTAGAAAACACTAGTATGATGGATTTTCGATATACGATAATTTCACGTATGAAACAAAAATGTATTTCCCTTCAAAGGTTCATGTAGGGTTAGTATTGTGATTACTGCATTTATGCACCTATCTTAGAATGTTTTTCAGATTTTTGGGGAAAATTATGGAAGCACAATTGAGGAATTGTGTGGAACCTAACTTTTGCTTATAGGACTTATATGCGCAACGGATTTTACCAAAAGATACCTACGTTACAAGAATAAATGAAGGATAAATAAAAAAACACCATGATAACATCATTAGTAATAGGCCACATCAATAAACATTTAAAATGTTAAACCACATGTTGCTACATGTAATGGAAAGGAAAGGAAAAGTTTCATTTCTCAAACATCTACACTTGTTATTAGCCTCATGCATTGGTCTATGGTATGTTATGAATATACTAGAAAAGATTGCTGATCTAGTCCAAATAATCATTGATCTCAGGTCGATTCTTGTAGATGTCGATTATTGGGGCTGAACTTGGTGTTTTCTCACAGTTCAGGTCATTGGGAAATTTATTGGGGTGGTTATTTACCCAAGCTTATAATGCTGAAACCAAAAGAAGTTGTGCATATAAAATGGGTTGTTTTTATGGAATTTCTTCTCTGCTCAGTTACTAATTATGGTGTTTGATAGGATAAACACAACTAGATATTGTTGATAATTGGCATTTTCATAGTTGACATGATGGGTCTACTTGCCTGGATAACATGATATAGTATTCTAGATATAGTTGACATGAATTGCTTTGATCTCAAATCAGCAATTCATCCAGAGAGAAAGAAATGAGAGCTAGACATTTTTTTTTTAAATGAACTAGAAATTCTGCAACGTTTTGAACCTCTGGTACAAGAGCAGCAGAAGGCCTTAAAGAATATTCTTTCTATGTTCTCTTTATCACTAGATTGTAGCCCATTAAGTATCAAGCTTCCAGGATTTTCTTTGGTAGACCACTTGAAGGAACATTAAATATAACCATGTGCAAGAAAAAGAAATCAAAAGAGTTGGGATTCAGGAATAAATGGCAAGAAAAGTTAGTTTATCTAACATTTTTACCCTGCTACAGCCATATGCAAGTAAAACCTACCAAAATTCTACAAAAGACATACAAGAGAATGAGGATACCAAAATTAGGCCCATGCAGCCAGTGATTAGGTAATCTTCACGTTTGGTGTAGTTGAAATTGTTGATCTCTAGTATACAAGCTGCTGAGAAGACTCAGTTACTTGATTAAATGACCTGTATGCAGCAGCTTAAAAGCCTCAACGTCCTGTTCAATCAATCCTCCATCACCTCATGCATTAAATTCTTCCATCTCTAAACTCTATTGTCAATTCAAGCATAACCCAATCTGTTTGGACATTTATTAATGAGTTTGAAATGTGTATATATATAGAGTCTGGATGTTTTTATTTTTGGTCTTAAATGCAAAGTAGAATTTCATGTTACGTTTGATATATATATATATATATATTATATGCAGATAAGTAGATCTATGTGTAACCCATGTAGAATACATTGGTGTACTGCTGTCAGAAGATCCAGACTTTGTTTCAAGTGGATATTTATCATATACAAAGGCTGGGAATGCCAAAGAGCTGAAGCATGAAATTAATTTTGTACATTTGTAGCTGGATCTTTGATTGCAACAACTAACATTGAAGGGCTACGTAACCTATGGTGTCTCACATGAGGGGGTGCTATAGATGTTCCAGCGGCTCTCGGGGTAGAAGCTTCATGATCTCCAGTTCCATGAACACCTAAAACTACTGTATTGGGCTGTATTTATGGAGAGAACTTGAAATTTACACAAGTATTTCTTGTTAGCTAGACTCCAAAACATAGTAGTTAAAATTCCCTTCCATTAATGCACCAAGCTAATGTATTGATTACTAAAAGATTGTAACAATGTTGTATTGGATTTTTGAATTTTTCTTATATTGAAAATGTTATGGTTGTTAAAAGGCAAATATGCTTCTATCTTGGATTGTGGTCTGAGTTGGATTGAATTAGGTACCAAACAGTACGTAACAATTACGTACTGGGTATGTCTAAAAACTACCTCATTCTCGGCATTGAATGAGGCACTGGGAAAAAAATCTGGCTTAGAATATTATTTGCAGCGTTTTACATCCCGCTGGGACTAATATGTTGGCTACCCTGTTATTAGATTTTGCAGCATTACAAACGCTGCTAAAAAAAATATTCTCAACGTTATATTAAAACGCTACCAATAATAAACGAATATTTGCAGCGTTCTAATAGTCTTTTACAGCGTTTTATAGCGCTGTTAATAAACTTATTTGCAGCGTAATTTTAAAACGCTATTAATAATGTACTGATAGTGGCAGCGTTGCTTGACAGCGATGGAAATAATCCAGTTTATTTGCAGCGAATTTTGTATTATTTGCAACATTGAAGCTACGCTGCAGAATGTTTTTCTCAGCGTTTTATGGTCACAGGCAAACTGATATTACCAGCGTTTTTTTGATTATTTGCAGCGTGAGAAAACACTGTAAATAGTGGAATATTTGCAGCGTTTTTGGTCTATCGCTAGTTTAATTTACAAGTGAGTATACAAATGCGACTAACATCCGGCGTATCAAAAAACGCTATAAATAATTATCCCAGCGTTTTTTGGGTTATTTACGACTATTAGTGGCGCTGGAAAAGACATATTTTCTTGTAGTGATATAACTTTACTACTATCTACTTTCTTAATCATTAAGTAAAATAAAAAATTATAAAAAAATCAAATAAAAAAATAGTAGTAAATAAGTAATAATGGAATAGTAATGCTATCATTTTCCACTTAATAATAGGTGGATCCCAACATATATGGTCTCACTAACTGTACAAGCAGCTCAAGACATTGATTCAGAGACAGATCATCACAGTATGAATGTGTATAGATACCTTCAAATTTCAGAAATGAAGCTCTACAAAGATTTTAATATTGAGTTGGTGGGGGTTAAAAAACTAAAAAGACACCAGTACTGATCATCTTTTTATTGCAAACAGAGAGAGGATCCAGGGTACTAGACAAATTATATAAGAAGCATAATTTACATTGAGAACACCAAGTGGTTTCTTTTCTTCACATCATTTCTAGCTATCTCCATTTCATTATCTAACATCCAAATACAACAGAGTTGAAGATTGATAGAATCTACTGCAGTTTTTAGTAAGGAGGCCATGCGTGAGCCCAAGCATAAGCATCGTGCCCCATCTGCGCGCCGTTGGGGAGTAGAGCCGGGATGAGCTAGGATCTGCAAGCTGCAGCCCAGCAGCATGGTGCATCTGTCCCGGGACGAGCACACAGAAGCCCCCCATATATTAGATAGAAGTTAATCAAATAAAATAGAAACAAAAATGTGAATAACTTTTTTCCCATCAAATCGGAAGTTGTTATGACATCTTCTAGAGAAGGGTTTGGAAAAGGTAGGAAATGGGGGGAAACTCTAAACGCAGTGTAAAAGAAGCCATTAGCTGGAGTGGAGTTCACCGTTTCAATAATCTGGCCAGGACACAGCGTTTGGAGGAACCTTTTAGTATTTTCAAGTGTTGCCGTCTAAGTATTGAGTCTAGGGTCGAGTAATCCTATCATTATCCATTCACTACTCAAGTGCATTTTAAGTCTTTTTATTTTCAATTTTTCATTTTCTTTTAAGTATCTTTTTAACATCTTTAATCACTAAGAAACAATTAAAAAAATATATAACTTTACTAATATTCACTTCCTTAATCATTAAATAAAATAAAAAATTTTAAAAAAAATCAAATACAAAAAGAGTAATAGATGGATTAAAGTGGAGTAGTAACCCTATCATTTTTCTTAAGTCTATCGTTTATGCTTGTCATTATTTCTATTTCTTGTCCCCAAGTCATTGTAATATTTCCTTTAAGTAAGCAGTAGGTTATTTCTATTTTACACGTGTTGCAAGTTTAATAGATCAGTTAGTTATCCCTGCATCTTCACGTTGCAGTCGCAACATCAATTGCAAATGGTAATTTTAAGATTTTAAATTTAAGAATTTCAGTTACATAGAATTATATAATGTTATTGACTTTGATTATTGATTTTAGATTGTGTAGATTGTAGAAATATGTGTATAATTGTATTAAGGAAATTATTGCAATGAACTTTATCATGGTTCTTGATTTTGGACAGTGAACAAAAAGTGTGGAAATGTTACTGAGAAATTGATTTATTGTAAATAAAAATATGTTACTTTTAAATAAAAATGGTTCTTGATATTGTTTTGGGGTGTGCTAGCCTTGTTATTATTGCCATTGGTCAATGTGTTAGTGAGCTGAGATACAACCACTATAATTATTGCATGCTATTAGAAACAAGCTAGGTGTATTGCATGTTAACAGTCATGTAAAAGGGGCATATGACTTAGCTGGTTGTGTGCTTCGATTTTGGTTTTTTTTTTTTTTTTTTTTTTTGTGTATTAAGCTTGTGTAGATTTCTTTGTGCTTTCTATATAGGCTTTTAGAATTCACTTGTTTTCCTTATAGGCCTGTTTAGATTCTTTTATTGGTTTGGTTTGATTGTTTTATTTGGGTATGATGCTTGGGATTGTTTTTTTTTGTCTTATCTATAAATCCCAAGTGTCTATCTTGTTGCTACAATATTCCTCCGCCATAAGTGAATGTTATTAATAAAATTGAGATAGGGTCACTATTGGATATATGACCTTTGGCCCCTAAAAAAAATAGTATGTGACCTTATGTTATATGTCCTGACACTTCAACCTCCACCAAATCCCAAGCAGGGTCTTGGGTAGTCACAGTGGCTCAACAAGGCTTGTGGTGGCAGAGCTCGAGCGATAGTGTAGTCAGCGGCATGCTCGTCATGTAGGGTTTGGTCAACAATAGCACCCGATTTGGTTGCGATATAACAAGGAGGTGAGAAAGAGAGCAAGACAGTGACAGAGAGGGAAGGAGATGGAGGAGAGGACTTACTAGTGGCTTCATGCAATGTTGTGCACGACACCAGGGTAAGGCTTGGGCTGTAGCAGAAACTAATTGAGGATGAGATAGAGATCGCGGTGTAGCAAAAACTAATTGAGGATGAGAGAGAGACGTAGACAGAGAGACAAAGTGAAACGTCCGGGTAGGGGGAAAGAAGGAAAAGAAAATATTTCTAAGTTTTTTTTTATGGACTTGGGCCTTGAAATTGGGCTTGTGTTAAAACACCCTTGGGCCTAGGATATTACACTAACCGTACCACATATAAAGTGATCAAGGCTTAAATTAGGCAAAAACTCAAATTAAAAGTCTTTATCGATGAATGGTTATATAATTTTCTTTTAAATGTATTCAGGTCTATACCTTGTTTAGTTGCATGTTGCTCTTTTAATTAACGCATGCCAAACAGAATATCTTAAGCATCTACTTCTTTTTAATTATGATTGAAATTTCATTATCATTTTTAGTAGGATTGATGTTGGACATGAATTCACTACTAGTAACTGGCTTTTCCCAGCAATTTTAGTTCTATTGCAAAAATAAAAAAATAAAAAAAATCGCCATAATATATTAGTATTTGCAAGCCCATCATAAATCACAATAATACAAAAATTACTAAAGGAGTGTCTTATATGCATTTGAAATATTTAAGAATATATAAGTCTTCCCATATCAAAAATTGATTAAACTAGCTTTGCACTTAATTTTATGAGTTGTCAACTCGTCATTTTATTTATTTTATTTTGAAGGATTTAGACTAAATGATATTGACAAACAAAAAAATATTGAATCCTTTTTTAAGAAAAAAGATGTAGATATTTCATAAGTTGAACCTACTTCTACTACAAATATTGACACTTAGGCTCTGTTTGAGTAGTCCACTACTATTTATTATTTTATTATTACTTTTTACCTACTTTTCATTACCTTTTATCATTAGATATTCTCAGAATATCTAAGATTACCTCACTATCCAAATGCAACCTCAAAATCTTATGCAATGTTCTCCAAAACTACTCAAGAGTTCTTTAGTTCAAATGCATTTATGCACTACAAGAAAAATGAGTATTTGTGACTAATTTTTTGCAACAAAATTGACTATTTTAGACGAAAACATACTCATTTTAATCGGAAGTACTCATTTTCATTGGAAATAACTAGTCGCAAATAAGTAATTTTCTTGTAGTGATGGTAGAGTGCTTTCGCAATTGGGAAATAGTTAACAACGGATAAGATGTTGCCTTTTTGTGTCATGTGAGTAAAGACTTTAGTTCACCACATAATGTTGCTAACAAAGCTTGTGAAGATTTGATTAACCAATTGTAGCATACTAACAGAGTGATACATCGATAAACAACATAAAAAATTTTGAAGAATTGACTTCGAATTCAGGCTTTAATAGATGCTATTTGATGGCTCACTTTTGAAGCATTTGCTTTAAGAGGTTGGAATGAAAGCTTAAATATTGAGAGTTGAGGTAATTTTACTGAGATGTTGAAATTTTTAACCTCATATAATAAAAATGTTGAAGAATTTGTCTTTGAAAATGTCCAGCCAACAAAATGCCAAATATATCTCATCAGAAATTCAAAAAGAGATTTTGCAAGAAAAGTTAGAAGTGTGATTTATGATGATATTGGGCATGCCAAGTTTTGTATTATTGTTGATGAAACATGTGATGAGTCTAAAAAAATAGATAACTATTGTTTTAAGACTTTTTTATAGAAAATGATTTGTTCGAGAGAGGTTTATTAATCTTGTGCATGTTGACAATATTGTTGCATGAACTCTAAAGAATGAGATATCTAATTTTTTATCTCATCATAATCTCAACATTTAAAATATTTGAGGTCAAGGTGACAACACTAGTAATATGTGAGGTGAGTGGAATGGTTTGCAAGCTCTATTTTTATATGATTACCCATATGCATATTACATACACTGTTTATTACACAAAGTACAATTAGCTCTGATTGCAACCTTAAGGGAGGTTATCCCCATGCACCAGGTTTTCTCTAAGTTAACCTTCATTATTAATATTATTGGAGCTTCCTATAAATGTAATGATGAATTATGTGCTGCTCAAGCAAGTGAAACTACCAAGTTGACTACAACTAATGAAGTTGAGATTGGTATAGGGCTTAATCAAATTGGAACATTAAAACACGTTGGAGATACAAGGTGAGATTTCCATTTTCATCATTTTATGGATTGATAAAAATGTTTTGTACAACTTGTTTAGTTTTAGAAAATATTATTGATGAAGGAAGCTCTTATAGCCAACGTGGGATACTTTCCTCAGCTTATGATATGATAACACCATATGAATTTATATTTATCTTCCATTTGATAAAGGGAAATATTATGGGGATCGCTGATAGTCTTTGTCAATGTTTACAAAGAAAAAAAATGCTCTGGAGATTTTAAATATTGTGAATTTGGTCTCAAGTACAAAAGAGCTTATTCAAAAAGCTCTGGACATTTTAAATGTTGTGAATTTGGTCTACATTGAGAAGGAAATTCTTAAAAGATTTAGAATAGATGCCATAATTGACTAATTTTATTCAATGAAAGAACGATTAGTTCAATTAACATAATTGCTTATATTTTACTCCTTTTTTTTCGTTCAAACTTTGTACTTTGACGACATGTACTTTTTTTATTATTATTATTATATATGAATTTATGTCATATTTTTAGACAATTTTTTACATGTAATTTGGCCCCCTAAATTAGATTTCTAGTTTCGTCCATGCTAGAATGGAAGGGAGAATTAGATGGTCTGACAATGTCAAGGCTTGATCAAATATAAAGGGAAAATGTGACAAAAAGTTGGAGAACAAGACATATATAAAGTAAGGGGAAGGAGGGAGATCGAGCTGCTTCCTTTGAGGTTTGAAGGGACTACCGGAAAGAATGAGAGAACTTGTATTTAATCATGCTTATAATGAATTTTACACCCAAGACCTGTGCATGTAGATTTCAGTGCCGAACCATGTAAATAATTATCTTCTTTTTTTGCAACAAAATATCATTACCTAAGCTATGAAAGGGCACTCCAAGCACACCACCACCAAGAACTGTCACATAATATAAGAATAGAGGGCTGCCTGGCCATACCATTAAAGCGGAAAAATCCTTCAACATATTGGTTAATGTTTTACTGGTTACCTCTTCTGGATTTGGGGTAGCTAGGTTGTTTAAGCTAGGGTTATTGGTTTTTATGCTATCAGGTTTGGCTTAGTGTAGATTTTTACTGGATTTTGTTAATGCAGCCGGAAAATCAGGCATCCTTTCTTCTACGTTTTTAGTTTCGGATGCAATTAATGTGGATGTAATGGATCTTCCCTTCTCTAGCTTCTTCAATCCCCAATGTAAGCTCTCCCTTCCCATTCTTTCCTTTTTTTTCTCACCTGACTCAAAGTGCAATTTTTTGGGCTATTTTGAAATGTTAAATCATGGCAAACTCGTTTTCTATATAAATGGTGGTTTGTTAACTTTGGTTTGCGCTTTCGAGTGGTCCTTTGCTTTCAGTAAAATGGGATCCGGCCATTTAGTTATATTATTTTGTTAAATCATGTGTACATATAGTTTTTGAATGCTTGTTGCCTCGGGTTCATTGTTTGTTTCTACAACTACTTTTGTTTTTCTTTTCCTGCGCGCATGATTGATTAATAAGATGGGCTTGATAATTTTTTTATTTTTCTTAACTAGACAAAAATCATGGCTGGTTTGGATTCAGATATGAGATGGTTTAAAATGAAAAATGAAAGTTGAATAAAATTTTGTTAATATTGTTTTGGAATTTAGAAAAGTTGAATTGTTTATCATATTTTGTATAAAAATTTAAAAAAGTTGTAATGATGATATAAGATACTTTCCAAATCCAAACAGTAGCTTAATTAGTCATAAAGATATTTTATAAGAATAACTTTACAAACTAACATCGCTTCATATGATAAAATCTACTTTACAATAAAATAACTTTACAATCAATTTATAAATTTACTTTTATGAGATCTCTTTGTGCCGGTATCATTTCTTGATCTAAGAACTACATGTTTTCTTCTCTAATCTTTCTCGCCGTGCTCGTCTCCCCTATGATCTAGATCCATCTCTGTAGTCTCAAATATCTCAATATCCTTTTTTTCTCCGTCTCATTGGTGCTAGATTACGCATATAGTATCGATCGATGCTAGTATGATCTTTTGGCACAACCACACCCAAAAAAATGAACCTCTTCTCATGTGATTAATTCCATATCTCCCACAACGTTGAGATTACTTTTTTGAAACACAAGTTTTGGACTACAACTTCCTTCATGCATAGTAGTACTCGAACGTGGAACAAAGAAACTCATGTGGAACGTATATAGTAATTAAGTATATTTCTCGAAACTTTATACAATTCATACCAAAGCAAATTTAGGAAACTATACAACGTGCATGCACTTTTTTTTTCTTTTTTTTTTTTTTCTCTTTTCCCTTTCTGATCACTTTCTTCATGGATAAAAAGTTAGCGTTCGGTGATCTTCAAGAGAAATGGATCTCCTTTTCTTCACCGTCCTTAATGGTACTGGCTCTAAATTATGGGACTTTACACAGCACAACCCAAGCCCCTAGCTTCTGACCCCTTCATGATTCTCAGCCTTTTGCACGAGGATATAAACATACTGCAATCAAACAAAAATGACTATTAGAATAAATTTTTCGTCATTTATTTTTTTTGTTTTTTTTTTTCCTTTTTTTTTAGAACAAATTGTAAACTGAGATCAGATAGGTACTAAAGAAGAGAACTTACTCCCATGGGACATCTCCAACCAGCATCCAATCTCCATCTTTGTCTTCATAAGTCGGCACAAACTCTGAGCCATTATTGTAGCCTTCACTCTCAGAATACTCACCTGAAGAAGGAACAAAAGGAAATGAGGAATAAAAAAAATTAGAATAATTATAATTATAACCATTTTTTTAATTCTCCACCATGCACTGATGCAAGTTCAGATGAAGATGCGCATACCCATACTGAACTTGAACATGTCTTCCAAGGCCTTGAGGAGCTCCGGGTATCCTTTGTAGATCTTCAAATCAATCTTCCTTAGATAAGGAGCTCCGTCCATGCTAACTTTCAAGTACACGCCGGCGGCTTCAGCCTCCATTGTCTTTGCTTGGAAACAGTTTTTCCGGTAAGATCTCACAGGTGGCCACCCGACAACTTGTGCCCTATAATAATAAGACATGTCTATCAACCAGATTAGCTCTTGTAGCCAAAACATAAGAACTTTAATATTCAAAAATTACAAACAATATATAATACAAGGTTTCATGTAACATCAAAATTGAACATAAAAAGTGCTTACTTGGAGGGTGAAGCAATTTCTTGGTTGCATTTCTGTGCGTGTGACGCTTTAGAACTGTCCTTAGATCCGCATGACTTCTCATCCATGTTGGGAAATGCTCTTTTGTTGCTCTTGATGGTACTAGATGGTTGCTTTTCTGACTCCTTGATGCCGGGTAGGCCTAATCTAAGCTCTGTGGCCTCAAGGTTGAGTTCTTTGTCGAACGCCATACATCCTTCCATTTTGGGACGAACTTAGATAGATATTAATGAAACACTTTTCTTCCCACTTTTCAAGATGTTTCTATCAAATTTTGAAACCCAACAATCGGTTATGATACCAAAACCAGATTGAGTTTGCAACTTCACAATAAATTATTCTATGTTCCGGCGAGGTTGGGAGTATAATTCCTAGGGGGAAAAGGCAGAGAAATGCGTGGCATGCCTAGCTAATATTGGTAATCAGGGCGTATTATATAGAGTTGGAGATGGAAAGACAGTGATGAAGGTTAATTAATGGAAACTGTCTACGAAAATAGAGAAATATGCATTACCATCTCTACTTGAAGCGCGTGCATGGCACATTATTTGCTCCCAAATAGATCTTACAGTACTCGATCCATATAATACGATTTTGACTTATTCACCAAAGGGGTTTTACCTCTCGAGTGCCATGCTTATCACCCATGCACCTTTCTCTTGAAGCACCATCATTGTCATGCTTATTAATAAACAACTCTCCATTTCTGATGAATTTATCACAAAATTCATATAATATATGATGACATCGCAAAAGTAACATATATATATGTAGATCATGATTATCTACTATCTCAAATGATGAAGCTAGTTTGCAAGAAAATTGCATTAATTAATATTATAACGTTATTCTTTAAGTTCTTTATAATATAATAAAGTTTAATTTCTTCACCACTTGTCATCATGATCTATACATTTGAGAATATTGTAATTCTAGCATCTAATTTTTTGTGGATGCATCATTATTTTTTTATTAGGGAGTTTGGAAACTTTGGATTCCCTTTGGTTAGAAAGTAGATTCACGCACCAAGAAAGAGTGGGGGAGAGCAGTATGCATGGATGGGGCGTGCAAAGGCATCTAATTACCTTGTGAATTTGGACATTAGCAGCTAAGGGTGTTTCTCACATGAACAGCACAATTGAGGCCATGTACTTACATTTTGGAGACAAGTTTGGGACAGAGCTTAGCCGCCCATATTGAAGATTGGTGATTCCCAATCATACGGATCAGATGAAAAATTTTGAATCACATAAAAGAAATCAGGACCTTTGGATGAAGAATCGGTGTAGATTGCACATGGGCTGTCGTTGATGGGCAAGGCATGGTGTTGGTTAGGGCTTTAATTGGATCCAAAGTAGGGGCAGCCGGGCAGGTATGACATGTGGGCATCCTTAAAGCCTCAAACCCATATGAGCCTATTTGTCTCAAGGGTTTTCTCCATGAGCAATTAACTAACTTCTGTTTGGATCTCGGACATTATCCTTCTTTTAAACAAAAAAAAAAAAAAAAAAAAAAAAAGCATGATTATTAAATTTTAAATTCTACCTAAATTGCCTCCATCTAGAGAATGAAGTTCTAACGAGCCTTGTAAAAAATTACTGCACCATTACTTACAGGTCTTGATAACAGGTTATCCGTTACTCGGCCTGCCCATAACCTGTTATCTAGCCAATCCGCTATCGAATTCTCTTACGTAGAATTATTTTTATATATTTTTTATATATTTTATTAATATAATTGATTAAAATAATTATTTTATATTTAAAAAAATGACACAGTCAATCATATTAGTAAAGTAAATAAAAAAATACGTAAAAATGATTGTGTATAGAATTTTGGTTTTATTTTTTATTTTATTCTATTTTATATTCTTTGTCATTTTTATGGAGGAACTTCTGTTTCATGGTCATGGAAACATCTATTCTCGCCGCCTTTGTCATTTTTGTGGCCGGGGCATCTTTATTGTATATTTTGTTATGGAATTACGGGAAAAAATACGCTCGTTCGTTCAACGGATGCGGGCGGAACGGGATAGAGGCAGTGTCGAGGTGCAGTGCAAAAATTGCCCCCAGACCCAGGCGGGTGTGGGGGCCGAGGTGGGGCGGGGAACCAGCCTATTCAGTTATATGCTATTTGTTGCCTCTCTTTCCAGATCTGCATGGGGTTTTTGGTCTTTTTAAAGCTAACTAAAACTTAAATACGGTATAATATACTTTTAGGGATATCTATGTAAATATGATCATTAAATATCAATTAAACAGGTTTGGGTTTGAAAGGGTGTTAACAGTTAACAGTCTAGTCCCTAAAAGCCGACATGTCTAGTAATAAAGGCTAGTGATCTCATTGGATTAGAGTAAAATTATAATCTCTACGTGAAAAGAAAGAAGGTATATGGCTGATAGGTCAACAACGATCGAGTTTGATTTAATAAAAAATTACGAAATTGGAAAGAGATCATTATTGCATGTCGACGAAAATATATTAATAGACAAACCCATATGAATATTTAAAAATAATAATTCTACCTTTCTTCTCTATATGTTATATATTATATTTATTTTAATTTTTTTATGTTTTATATAATAAATACATAATATATAGATAATAAATAGAACAACTTAATTAGTTTAATAAAAATAAAATAAAATAAAAAATAATAAAAATAAAAGTAATTTTAAAATATATAAAATGTATAGTATATGATGATGAATGGCATCCCTCTTTTAAAAAAAACTATAAATTTAAACTATGAGAATTTATTAATGGAAAATAACTTATAAGCTAGCATTTTAACTTTCTTTTATTTCTTATTTTTTGTTTTTTTTCCAGTTGTGTAAGCCTTTTTAAGGAAGGGATTAATGGCCTCCACAACACGTGTTTTTTTTTTTTTTCCTTAATGGACCTCTATAACATGTTGGTAGATGGTAATGGATTTTGAGCATCCAATAAGCTCCAAGTTCCTGCAGAAAACTAGATGATTTATTTGGTCACATAGGTCTAGACCAGCATTTTGTGTTGTAAATTTTTTTTTTTATTTTTTTAAGAGAAATTGTCATCATTCATTTATCAAAAGATTTATATTCAAAACCGAATACATTCTGGAATGTTGTTATATCATACATAACATCATAAACTAAAATAATATATTTAGAACTCTACCAATACACTATTTCTTTTTATGACTGGTTTAGTTTTCACTACTACTGATACTTTCTACATAGAAATATACAAGAGATAACACTCTTTACTTAAATAGACACTCAACATCACCATTTATAGAATAAGAGGACCCAACCTCTATAGACACAATTATGATAGATGAAGTATATTTTTATTTTAATTAACAATAAGAAAAGTAAAAGGAAAAGTAATAAAATAGATGTTGATGGATTACAGTTGGACCAACTCTGTTAGACTTCAAAATCCGTAATAACGCTTGAAAGCAATACGTTGGTCTCTTTTCAACCACAAAAGTTAGATCTAAAAGAATTAGTAGTGGCAAGTTTGATGATCTGGCGTTTGTAATGAAAAGAGCTGACTTAAAGGAGTGGCACATGAGGACCACGCATGGTATTTTTGCAAAACCACCCATTTCCTCCAGACAATTTGCAATTTGGGAGTCTGCTTATGCCACACATGTCTATTGGGAGTTACTAGAAAGTTGTTAGATTTGTCTTTTTTAGCTTTGAATAAAATAAAATAAAACTAAGCAAAAACAACTACATTCATAAATAAGATGGATGGATATAGGAAGGAGAGAAAGAGAGAGAGTAGAAATCTATGTATATGGTATATGTCATGTGGGATAACGAGTAACAACTTTTTTTAACATTTTGAGATATATACACTTGCACTAAAAAACTACAAAAGTTTAAAGTTTTGCACATCAAATTATCCAAAGTGACACGTTAAGGTCTCGTTTATTTTCAAAAATCATTTCAACTCATCTCATTCCTCTAATTATTATAATTTTATCAAATTTTTAAACAAAATACAATAAACAATTCAATTTTTTTAAACTTCGAAACAAAAATAATATAAAAAAATATATTTTAATAATATTTTAACTTTATAATATTTTTATTTAACTTTTATCTTATAATATGTCAAATCATGTGGCTTAAATGGCATGAGACCCAGCCTCTATAAGAGAGGTTTAGGGTTCGATCCCCATCCCCAAATCTCTCAATATATATATATAGATAAAATAAAAATAAATAAATAAATAAACCTAGTACACTCTTATATAATTACAAATTGATATTTTGTGCCATCAATTAAGATTTGGCTCTTAAGATCATGCTGCCTCGTCTTATTTTCATTCATAATTTCAATAATTCTAATTGATTAAGAATATAAAGCACGGTTCTTTTACACTTTAGGAGTGCAATGTGTCGATTTTCATAGCTCGGAGGTTTCATTCATCAAAATGGCCTATGTGGAATTAGGATGTAAATTGATAAATTTTATAAGGTAAAGATGCACTATGTTCGTTTTAATTGATCTTCTAGATGCCAAGCATATATAAAATCTTCTAATAAAATGTTATTTGTAGTTTACTTAAATATATAATAGTTAGTATCAAGAGTGCGATGATATATGATTCGATTTTTTAAATGAAAAATTTAAATTCGAAATATTTTATTTTTATATAAATAAAAAAATCTAGTTACAAATATAATTAAATACTAATATGTATATTAATTTAATGTGATTAATTAAAAATTAAATTTTATTAAAAATAATATTAATTTAAATTTTAATTATAAAAAAAATAATATTAATACATATATTAATATATAATTTTATTTATATGGAGTAAATTTTAAAAAAAATTTATATAAAAACTAGATTTATAAAAGTTAGCACCGACACCTCCAAAAGAGGTGGCCCGTTCGGTACTGCACGAAATCAGCAAATTACATGTGATTCAAAGGTCGAGACAATCCAGAGCTTCATCGTTTAGGTAAGAGCCACTGACACGAAAGGGTCCCACTTCTTTTGATGATTTATTGATACTCCATTATTAAGAGCTTTGTTAATCTTACCTACAGATTACCCTCTAGCCGGAGGGACCTCTTCTCCAATCATATCCCACCATTTGGGGACCTCTCTCTCGACCAGGATGGGTCCCTTCAAAACCAATAATGATCTAACAGCTTTCGCTTATCTGGTATTTTTATTTTATTTATTTAATTTTAAATAAACCAGAATTTGAATAATGGATAAATAAATTTGTTATAAGTTCATAATAATTGTTCTCTCTCTCTATACTCATTTAATCTCTATAATCTTGTGATCATTCTAATCTTTGAGAAAAATTAGGAGAAATTGATGTAATATTTCCATTTTAAATTTTGAAAGAATGCTTTTCTACGTGGGCACATGTAAAAATTGGAGAGAAAAATTAAAATTGATGTCAGACAGAATTTAAATTAATTCTGACGATGAATTTTAATAGATAATCAATATATATATATATATATATAAAAAAAGACAAAAGATTCATCTAAATTAAATACAGAAAAAACCACATAAAAAATGGCCAAAATAGAGGTCCTATATATTGTAAGTTCAAGCCTATGCTAAGCGCACTAGCATTAATTTTTTTATATGGATCTTTAAAATCACAACTTTTAAAAATTAATTTTCCATATAAAGAAAAATTTTTACATTGGATTATATATTTTTGAACCAAATAACAATAAAATATTATTATTTTCTTTATTTTTTTCTTAAAATTATTATTTTTATATATTTTACAATTAACACAATGTGTTCAAAAATACAAATTCTATATATTTAAATATTTTCAATTTTATATATCAAAATGATTACTTTTATCAATAAATATTAATATATACTAAAAAAATATTTTGTATCATTAACTTAATATAAACTTAATATATCACAATCATATTACTACAAATTTTACAAAATTGATTTTAATGAGTATGAGATAAAAAATAGTAAAATAATATTTGAAGAGTGAATTATGGTTCTTCAAACTTGAATAAATACTATTTATAGTTATGTAAAATTTTAAAAATACATAATCTAATATAGACTAATTTAAAAAGATATCATGTAAATATGAAGATGAATATAAAAATAAATAAATTATTGCCAACGCTCTTAGGGTTGAAAATGAAGTTATAATTTCTTATGGTTAAGATTGTGTCAAATTTATGATGATTTCATGTTATATTTAATTAATAATAAAAATAATTTTATAAATTTAATTCTATTAAATTAGTTAAAATATTTATTAAATAATAATAAAAAAATCATCGCTTTCACATTATGTGCTTGGCTAGGTAGGAGGGAGACAAACCACTCGTGACCTTAAAGCCTCCACGGTTCAGGTTGTGATTGGTAAGGGGTTTGGTAATAAGTCTACCATAATCATCAACAGTTTGGAAAAGTGACGTGAATGATTTTTTATGCCCAAGTGACAATCAAGTAAGCAATGGATTTTAGGACCATTTTCTGACAGAAATCGACAGTATCATGAGGGTAAGGATATGTCATGGGATAGAAGGTTATAACGAAGTTACACGCAACACGCAACTGTTGATTCAAATTACTTCCAACATTCTTCAGATGAACATCATTCTCATCTTGGCATTTCAAAAAAACCAAAAAAAAAAAAACATCAGTCTTTAGTCCGTACGTATAGTGTCCGATGCGTTGAGGGATAAAATATTATAAAAATGTTTCTTAATGCGCAGGCCATCAAAGAGTCATCAAGGATAAAAGAAGAGAGAAAAAAAATAAAAGGAGAACTAAGGGAGTGAAAGGGAGGGAAGGGGAGATATGGCATTAGGGGTAGGTCAGGAAAAAAAGATAGATGGAATATAAAGAAAAGTGATATGACATAAAGTAAGAAAAGTGATGTGATATAAAGTAAGGAAAGACATAAGATAAAAGGTAAAGGACTTACCACTTCAATATATTTTTGGGCAAGGCTTCTTCAATCTCAAGACATGAGTTCCAGTGATAGAGTCTAGATATGGAAGAGCGACCTACAAACATTATTGTACAGTGAGGATGAGAGACTGTAAAATAATCTTATTATAGTGGATTCTCTCATCCCAAAACTCCCAAAGACGTAAGTTCAGTGCCGAACTATATAAATTTGTGTGTATATATCTCTCTACTTTCCTTACATTTATTTACTGTTCACCGACACAAGTATACGCACCGACCCCGTACAACCACACCGGATAAGCTAGAGGCCCACACAAGACCACCTCAATGGTGTTGGGGATAGATCCTTCTCCCCTTCTGGCCCAATATCGAAAACCCAAACTGCTGAGCGCTCGGCCCAAAAGCATACAAAATACGATATTAACATAGTGGGTGGGGATGATGAGTAGCAAAACTCCTACTATTTTACTACTCTTTTTTTGGGGGGGGGTTCATTTTGCTATTTGAATATGCATTAAAAATCTCAAAACATAAACTTCTTGCATAATATAGAAGAAAATATGTCAAACTTGTATAAAATTGAATTTATTTTTAATTAAATGACATGATTACATTGATTGATTGAATTTATTTTCTTTTAGATTATGCAAGAAGGTCATGTTTTAAGATTTTTAATCCAGATTCAAATAGCAAAACCAACAAAAATAGCTAGCTAGTAAACTAGTATTAAAGGAGGTGTAAGGGTATCGTTACCCATGTTGCATACTTATCAATTACACCATAATGGGCTTGCTATGCCAGCTTGTAACACAGGATCTTCTCTGAGTTCAAGTTTGGACAATAAGCTTCTTGGTTTGAATGATTGGACTTTCTTCCTAATAAATAAGGATAATTCGAATTTTCTCAAGAAGCGGAATTTCCACAAGCTAGAATTTTTGCTCATCTTACAGTTCACGTCAAATTATGGTGATTGCACATCGACGTCACTTAAGAAGCTACTAGTGACTCCTAAATAATTTCATGATTCAAGATCAAGAGCTAATCAAGATAATTACTCTAGAAAATCGTAGAGACAAAGGAGAGCCTTTGTTTTGGACATTCACTTTGCACTCTTTTTTTTATTAATGTACATGAAAATTTTATTTAAAGATTTTTGTATTAGGATGATTAATTAACTTCCTTGAAGTTAAGTAGTAGTGGTGGGGAGTTAATTAACTCCTAGTAGTGGAGAGTTAATTAATAACTTCTCCACCCCATCTGGACACAACATGCGCCATGGGGTACCCATTACTAACATCTTCTACTTATCCACAATGGGTGCTATGCACATTAATAATCTCCTCTTGATCTCTCAATCAATTATCACTCATAAAGAAAATGATGCATATGACCTGACGACAAGGCAAATGGTAGGAGTACTAAATTAAGTCATCATTTTACTAACATAGTACATAACTTATAACATCTCTTCTATACTCCAAACTATTTGATCTCATTAGGTCAATGGTTTTTAATCCCTCACGAGTTTATAACTCAAAACAATTCTTGACCTTGTATTATATAATATGCTCACGATTACATCGAATCAAAACAACATAATTGCCTGAGCTATGAGACATAAAATAATAAGTAAGAATCCAAATAATCTTCCATAGACATTCATGTCAATTCAATTAGATTTGACTGCTTTCCTAGATATGTTCCATGAGACTATATCATTCGTGGCCTTAAGAAAATATGTTAAAGTAGCAACATTAAGTTTTCATCTCATGATATAGTTCTAGGTTCAAGGACACAGTGATAGATCATCTATTAATCCATTAGGGCTACAAAGTGATGGAGTAGAGACCTATCCAATCACTCCCTCATATAGTCGTGTATAGCACATACAATATGAAATGTATGTTACTGTGGAACTCCCACTCAATTGGGCTTGTCACACTCAAACATTGTAGGAATCTTAATCTAGTCGCCAAGAAAGGCGCTCTAACTTGAGTTTCTTAGCATAGTTACTTATCTAGCATCTGCATAAGATCTCACATTCTGCTTTAATCAGGTTTCATAAAGTTGTGCAAATGCTTCATATATGACTCTTGTAAGTCTCATCTTAGCCAAGTTAAAGTGACATTTTTAAATTTATCTTGAATGATCCAAAAGCATCAAGATGTTTACTTGCTCAATTTTCAAATGTCAAAGTAATCAATTTGTCTCATCTTACTCACTATTCAAGCACCAAGGTGATCATCCATTTGAATGGATGGATCTTTGTCTGGTGAAATCTTTATAATATGTGCTTTTCATTAATATAAATCAATTAATAATATGAGATAAACTCAATAATTTCACTAATGCAATAGATACTAATAGTGTCAAATTTACAATAAATTTATGTTATCCTTAATGCAACATATATAAAATTAGATGAAATCTCAAACTTCGAACATGAGTTTTGAAAACATTTATACTATTAGCTTTAGTAAGAGGATTAATTACTGTCTTACTAGTAGATATATGTTGTAGGATCACCTCGTCTCGTGTAATAGCATATCAAATGTAGTAAAAATGAATATCTATGTGTTTGGTTCTGTCATGATATTTGGCATCCTTAGCATATACTAAAGCTGTCATATTATTAATGTATATCTTAACGGCTCCATCTACAAGAGTAATAACCTCTAGAAGCTGAAAAAATCTACTCAACCAAACAGCCGCTTGTATAGCTGCTAAATAAACAATGTACTCTGACTCCATCATGGACAAAGCAAGGCTTGATAGTTTCTTGCTACAGCATAAAAAAGCTTCCCCACTAAGCATAAATGCATAACCTGTTGTGGGCTTATGCTCATCTTTATCACTAGCCCAATCAAAATCGTTATAACCCTTCAATTTCATGTCTCCACCCTAATAGCAAAGAACGAGGTTTGCTATCCCATGACAATATCAAAAAATCCCCTTAATTGCTTGCCATTGAACATGTCTTGAGTTACTCTAATAACGATTAACCAATCCAACTGCAAAACAAATGCTAGGTCTTATGTACAATATAACGTACATCAGACTTCCAATTGCACTTGCATAGTAATTCTAGTCATTTCTTTCTTTTCCACATCATTCCTAAGGCAATGTTCTAGGCTTAATGTATAACACTTTTCAATCGAAGTATTTATGGGTTTTGAGTTGTGCATATGGAATCATTCCAGAGTTTTCTTAATGTATGTTTCTTAAAATTTTAACTCATAATACATAATTTGCTTCACCTATGTCCTTTGCTTCACCTAACTCCTAACACATAATTTCTGGCTAATAAGATGTCATCTATGTACAAAGACAAAATTAGAAAACTCTTTCATGTATGTTTGACATATACACAATGGAATTTAAAATATCATTATTGAGACAATTGTTTAAGGTCATAAATGGAATGTTTCTGTTTGCATACTTTGCACTCTTGGCCCTTAACCTTAAAACCAACATGTTGATCAATATAGATCTCTTAGTCTAGTTTTTCATTGAAAAATGTAATTTTCACATCCATTTGAAAAAATTACAAATCCAAATGTGCAACTACAGCTAGAATGAATCAAGTGGAAGCAAATCTCACCATAGGAGAGAATGTTTCTTCATAATCTATACCCTCTTTTTGTGTATAGTCATTCGCCACTATTCGAGCCTTAAATTATCAATTGATCCATCTACTTGGAACTTTTTAAACCCATTTCTTTCCAATAGATTTGCACTCAGGTGGAAAATTAACTAACTCTCAAACTTGATTATTTGCCATAGAACTCATCTCATTTCTCATAGCAGCCATTCATTTATTTGAAACAGTTGAACTTAGTACTTCGTTATAAGAAACATGCTCATAAAAGTCACATGGAGCAACATGGAAGATTCCCCACAATCTCAAAATAATGACGAGAAATGGTCCACATTCGATTATACATAATTGAGACTCTTGTGAATCATTTTCTAATAGTATATTTCTACTAGAAGGCAAGTCACTCCCACTATCTTTTGTGATTCTAGAATGTGATAATTCTCCATCTTGGCTAAAAGATAGTGTAACTCCCTCAAGTTCTTACAACTCAAAAAGTTCAAGATTTTTCTTTGCTTCACCAATATTGGAAAAATGATTCTCCATAAATGTGACATCACGCGACTCTATTTCAGTCATTCCTCTTTTAGAATCTTCACCATACATTACATAGTCATTTGAGCTCTCTAAATATCTTATGAAGATAAGTTTATTTGCTCTAAGGCAAAGTTTCTCATGTTTATGGGAATTACTATGGACATAATCTGTAGAACCCCAACGCACAAATGTTCTAAATTTTGTTATGCGTCATTCCATAATTCAAATGGGGTTGAAGTAACTGATTTAGAAGGCACACAAATTGAAATGTAGGCAGCAACTAAAAGAGCATCCTCCCAAAATGATATTGGATGGTTAGCATGTGCGATCATTGATCAAAAATTTCCAATAAGGTATGATTCCTCCTTTTCACAATATCATTTTGTTGTGGTATGTTAGGAATCGTTAACTGTCTATGCATCTCATTTTGCTCACATAGTCCCTAAAACTATTTAGACAAGTACTCTCAATCCTGATTAGCTCGTAAGATTTTTAAATTCCTTTCTTTTTAATCTCAACCTCAATCACAAAGCACTTGAAGTAGTCCAGTGCTTCAAAGCGATGAGAGATTAAAAAGACATAACTAAAACATGAGTAGTCGTCTATAATGGTGAGAAAATAAAAGGCATCATGGTGTGCCTTCACATTCATAGATCTATCAATATCATAATGAGCTAGCTTTAAAAGATAAAATGCCCCAGGAGCCTTTCCAAAAGGCTTTCTACATGCTTTCCTAGATAAACAAGGCTCACACATAGGTAGACTTACATTAGCGGGAGACCCCAACAAGCCTTCTCTAGCTAGTTTAGTCATTCTATCTTTTCCTATATGGCCTAGTCTAGCATGCTTCACATATAAAGTGCATAAAGCACATCATAGAGAAGTAACAAGAGCACCAAATGCATCTTGAGTTGGTAGGTGCCAACGCCAAGTACTTCCTCCCAAGTTCCGTTACCCAATATAACATATTGTCTTTCAGTTGATATTATTTTATAATCAATGAACCCAACTCGATCTCGAGCAACATTTTTTATTGCTCCACAATTCATTCAAGGATTGAGTGAGCATATGTGAACAAACATAAGTAATGAGAAAATTGTATTCAGTGGATACCTTCTTTGTCTCAATGCACTTACAAGCAAAGTGTCCTACTTTTTCATAGTTATAGCACTTCAATTTGGATTTATTATTGCTAGCACATCTGCGACGCTTTGCTATTTTTCCATCTCTTGGCCCAAGTGTATTTGCCACTCTAGCAAATCTCTCATGTTGCTTGCGTTTAGGCCTAAATGCATTGTGCTTCCTAGTTTTTTCAACAAGAAGAGTACTATGGTGCATCAGCTTCAAATGATGAGATATATCAACAAAAATTTTAATATTCTCATTATGTGTCAAAACGAGCTTCATTTTCCCCCATGTTGATTAAGGTAAAGATGTATAATAGTAGTAGCTTGTTATTCATTAATGAGATTATTACCAACAACCTTTAGATAACGAATTAAGCCAAACATCGATCTCAAACCTCAAAGTGAGAGCACAATGCCTGCTAGCTGATGTCCCCCATAGGCAATTCTCGATTGGTTCCACATGTCTTGTACAGTTGAGCCGTTTTCAAACTCTCTAATAAGATCATTGTGCATACTGCTAAACATGATAAAGCGCGCACACAGATCTTTCTTTGCCCAAATTTGATAGGCTTCTATATTACGATAATGTTGGGAAGTATTCCCTTCCTCAAGTTGTATCATAAGATGAGACATATTTTTTAAGACTTCATATTCATTAAGTATATACTGGACATTTTTATGCCATATGTCATAGTTGGTCCTATCTAATTTATCTCTTTTAGTAAGGTCAACAAATACGTTCTTAATGGTTATTATCACCACTTTTATTGTACAAAATTGACATTAACACACATTTAGTTTTATTCTAAAATCTAACTAGACTATTGACTTTCATCCTACATAGTGAGATCAAAAATTTCACAAACAACTAGTAATCATCTCCCACTATAGAGTCAAAATACCACATCTAATTAATTTTGAATAAAATTTATAGTAAAGTCTTCAAAAAACCTCAAAACTCATCTACATATAATTCATTCATCAAATATAAAAGGTCCATAATTGTTACACTAAACACATTGTGTATATACTTTACCTAAAGCCTCATTAGCAATTTGTTGCATTATGTTAAGTTGATCATAAAGTATATCTATAGATGTGAAACTAGTGTTTTAAATTTCGTACCGTACCGGCCAGTACATGCCGTACTAGCCACTGGTCCGGTACAGAAATTTCACCTGTTTCGTACCGGTCCAAATACTGACCAGTATCGGCCGATATTTCGGCCTATACTGGCTCGTACCAACTGGTATTTGGCCTTTACTTTTTTATTTTTTTTATTTTTTTCAAACTACAAGCTCATTTTTTATCCCCAATTCAAATTAGACTATTTATAATTTATATATATATATGTATTTATGTATAATTTATTCATATATAGACTATTATTTTAGAATATAATTAATATATATTTATATATATAATTTATTCATATATCGACTATCTTGAAACGGTACCGGTACCGAAATATTTCATTTTAGTGCCTTGACCGGTATGACATCTGGTACGGTATTCAAAACATTGTGTGAAACACATCCCTTTACAAAGCATTAAAAATAAAATTACATTTCCAATATTATATTTTCAAAGAAATTTCTACTACAAATATTCTAAGAAAATAATATGTAAATAGAAATTTTACATCACCAATATACTTATAAGCTACACTTTATCCATTCACATAAAAATAAATACATACATTATACATGAGAATAACAAATTACCAATGCCAACTCTATCCATTTTAATTTTTTAAAAAATATAAATGAACTCAAACATTCAATCATAGCGGTATGAATGATGGTTTAATGAATAGAAAACCCACATTCTCACCTAATGAAAAGAGTTTAATACGTCATCAAATCTAGGGACACATATTCAATATAGACATACATTTCACAATAATAATTTAATACGTGCATCCACAAATAATCTATATAATTTTCATGTAACACAGAAAAATCAAATTTTAGGAAGTATGACAAGTGTCCCAAAAATAAGTTTTAATAATAATCATTTTTTGTTTTAATTTTTTTTTTTTTTTTTACCAAAAATGACCTTTAAAAGAAATATTTTCGACTCTTGACCTTAATAAAAACATATATGTATGAACTTTGGAGACCCGCCCAAGTTTACATGTGCCATACATGAAGAAAACAGATAGTGGGAGCTGCAAAATGAATCCCCACAAGTCACCTACACGTGTGGGCTTTGTTTTGGCTCAAGAGG
The DNA here is from genome assembly GCF_018687715.1 of Carya illinoinensis. Lineage (NCBI taxonomy): Eukaryota > Viridiplantae > Streptophyta > Magnoliopsida > Fagales > Juglandaceae > Carya > Carya illinoinensis. Next base: position 12,108,434 of record NC_056758.1, read on the forward strand.
CTTCTTGCCTTTCACTTGCTGCAGTGGAGATTATACATCACTACTGCTGTTTTTGATATTTTTTCATGCCAAAACACAAAGTTATGACAACATATCTATATGTGTGTTGATAACGTGAGCAAAAATGCACCTAAAGTATAAGGGTAGATTACACTCACCAAGGCCGAGAGTAGGATTGGTAAAAAAACCTATTGTTCATCATCTTCATCCTTAACCCCATTTTCTGGTTTTCCTCGTTTTCGACCATCCATTTTCAATTGGCCATAACTTATTCATGTTAGGTCTAAATCAAGCGTGTGATATGTCAATTTAAAGCTTATGTACCCAGCTTTCTAACTATATAAAATTTGTTTCCAGAAGATAAAATTTGTTTGGTTAAAAATAGGCTCAAAGTAACGGCCCAAACTTGAACTTTAAAACTATGGTTTCAAATTTCTCCCTCTATATACAATATTGAAATTTTACCAAATTTAACGAACATATTTTTGACATCATAATGAATGTTTTCCTGCAGAGAATTTGATCTTAAACATGTCATAGCATAGCCTCTAATGAAAAATCATAAACTAAAACGATTATGGCATATCATGAATTAGATGCTTTTAAACTCATTCCAAAGCATCAAACAACATGTAATCATATTCAAATGGATGAAAACAAGCAAGATAGACTCCAAACCAACGTTAAATAAGATTAATTCGAAGAGTAGTTCTATATAAAGTCCTCTAAGAGAACTGTATTGCAATCCCATTGTATAAAATTACCAAATTGTCCCCATTTTTAGGCATGAATTGACTAGATTACCCTCTTTCTCCTACAACCTAAATCCCAAATATTTCAAATTTAGAAAAAAAAAATTCCCTCTATCATGCATGCCCCCCAACCCAAACTACTCTCCCCTCCACCATCGACAACCACCCTTAACCCAATTTGCTCCACCATCTATAGAGTGACATACTCCACTGCCAACGACCTCCTTGGTAATTTTTCCTAGCTCTCAATCTTGTTTTCTTTGGTATTCCTTGTTTTGCTACTTGTGATTTTGTTGCTTTCAACTTTCTTCTTGTTTTGCTGATTTTCTTATGATTTTGCTCCTTAGTAAAAATCACTACTCATGCGCCTTCATTTTCCTGTTATTTTCCTACTTTCAATCTTGCTCCTTGCTGATTTTCTTGTATTCCTAGATATTCCTTGATTTGTTGTTTTTCCTATGATTTTGCTCGTTGGTAAAAATCACTACTCATGCGCCTTGATTTTCCTGCTCTCAATCTTGCTCATTGCTAATTTTATTGTATTCCTAGATATACTGGATATTCAAGCTTATAATTGTATCCAATGTGCCTTGATCTTGATTGATATTGTGTAAATTATAAGTGGTTCGAAAAAGCTATAGCTTTAGGCAAATATAAGACATTTATGTTTTTTTTTTTAAAAAATGATATAGCTTTAGGAAAATATTCAGGAGAATCAATAAAGTTATACTTGCTTTATAAACACCTTAATTTTAATTTTCCAACTAATTTACATGTACAAATTCAATCGCTCGAATCCAATCAAGAGTGGAGGACTGATAAGAAAAATAAAGGGAAAACAAAATTAATTAAATAGCTCGGATCCGGCATGCTTTCATATTCTTTTTATTTATATTGTGTTCTCATATTGCCTTTATTTAATTTTTTGTACTTTCATATTGTGTTGTGCTTGAATATATCAAGATTATTCTTGATGGAGAAATGGGAAGAATGTACATCTATTAGGTGATCACTGGTTTTTTCAGAAAGTGGTAATTATAAGGATTAGGGAGGAGTTTGGTCCGGTCCAGTTTCAGGAGGTTTTGTGGACCGGATTGGACCTATTTGGTCCAGCGTTTTCCCAGCCTAGATCGGATCGAACTCCTTAAGGACCGAGCCAATCCGGTCTAGTTAGCCAACCCTAAGTTTTTTTTTTATTATTTTTTATTTTTTTTAATTTCATCCAATGACATTTTTTTAATACTTATGTAATTATATTGTAATATATTTAATATATATACATATAGTATATTATATATATTAGTAATATGCTAATACTATTAGTCTACTAGTATATAGTAAATTAGTAATAGTTATTAACTTATTTACTATAACTAATAATACACTAGTACTAATACTATAACTATATGTAATAATAGTAATACTATAAGTAATATACTAGTTTTACTATATCTCTTCAAACTCCACACATTTATTAATACTCTATGTAATATTATATTAAATAATAGTAATACTTTTAATCTACATTATTAGTATTAATATAGATATTAGTATTAGTTATAGTTATATAGCCTATATTAGAATTGAGAGTCTTAGACTATAAAATAGACTAATAGTATTAGTACAACTGTATAAGTATACTGTATAGCTATATATTAGTATTAGTTATACTATTATAGTGATTTAGTATATTATAATTTATACTATAACTCTTATAATATATTAATACATTCTAGTACTATATATTATAGTTGTACATTAAATAATATAATAATACATTCATACTAAATATATATAGTTATATTTCTAGTGATTTAGTTATTAACTTATTATGATTAGTACAACGATATAAATTATAATAGTATTAGACAATTAATATAACTATACGTTAGTAATATTAGTTATAGTGAATCGGTGATTTAGTATAACTATATAAGTATTAATTATAGTGATTAGTATAATTATATAAATTATAGTATAGTGATAATTAAATTATATTAATTATAGTGATAAGTATACTATATAGCTATACATAGTATTAATTATAGTTATTAATATAACTATATAAATTATATAATAGTATATTAGCATTCATAGTAGACTATTAGTATAGTTATTGTTGAAGTATATGGTTTATACAGTGAAAGTAGGTAGATGTTGGAGCGAGAGGAGCTTCATGGCATTTGCCTTTCTGGGATGCTGATTAAGTTAGGGGTGCGAGGGCAACTCCCTTGCGGTTTGGTACTGGGGTATTTTTGTAATTTTTTTTAAATAAGTCCATACATTTCACAAAAACTATATATTAGTATTAATTATAGTAGAACTATATTAGTATAAGTATAACTACAGTTTATATTAGACTATTAGTATTTTTTTATACCATATATAATTGTATAATTAATTATTATATATAACTATTATATAAATAATATATATAAATAATAAATTATTTTTTTTTAATTTCCATTCTATCTGGTCCGTGATGAAAACCCCTAGACCGGGACCAGACCGAATGGGTTTAGTCCCTTGAAAATTGGACCGGTCTAGACCAGTCGATTCTCAGCCCTAATATGGATATCCCAAATGTGAGAGATGATGAAAAAGTAATGTTGGGGAATGATGATGATAATGTGGTTTTAGAGCCAACACAGGAAAATGATGATGATAGGGTTTCAGAGCCAACGCCAAGAAATGATGATGATGGGGTTTCAGAGCCAACGCTAGAGATATTTTTTAAAATTAAGATAGAACTCATTTATTATTACAAGCAATATGGGAGATAGACTAGATTCGGCATGATGGCCTAAAGAAGTAAAAGGGAAGAAGATGAGAGTGTTAGATATGTAACACTTGGTTGTGCTTGTGGTGGTAAGACAAGAAAACATATTACCAACCTTTCTAAACCATGCCTGACAACGAAAACTAATTGTAAGGTGAGAATTAATGCAATTTTCATTGATAGTGTCTTACGCATAACTATTGTCCATAATGCGCATAACCATGGGTTAAGTCTACAAAAGGCAAGATTTTTTAAATGTAATCGCGCAATTGATGATTCTATGAAGAGGAAGTTAGATATTAACAACAAGGTAGGCATAGGTATGACCAAAAGTTTTAATGCATTAGTTGTTGAGGGTTGTGGCTGAGAAACTTCCATTTATTGAAAAAGATGTAAGGAATTATATTCACAAGGCTCGGCACTTTAGACTTAGCCAAGGAGGTGTTGATGCACTTTGTGGTTATTTTGAGAGGATGCAGTATAAGAATGATGGGTTTTACTCATCGATAGATTTGGATGATGATGGTCGATTAAAAAATGTCTTTTAGGCCGATGCACACAGCAGAGCGGCATATGAGTATTTTAGAAATGTTGTAACATTTGATACAATATATCTAACAAATAAATGTAGCATGCCATTTGCCTCATTTGTTGGTGTTAACCACCATGAACAGTTAATACTTTTGGGAGCCGGCTTCATATCAAGTGAAAATACTAAAATATTTGTTTGGTTATTTGACACTTGGTTGAAATGTATGGATGGGAGCGTGCCAAAAGCTATCATCATTGATCAAGATAGAGCCATGAAAAATGCTATTACAACAGTCTTTCCAAATTCTCGGCATAGATACTGTTTGTGGCACATAATGACAAAACTGCCAGAGAAGTTGGGCTCACATGCTAAATTTAAGTGTGGTTTGAAAAGTGCATTGCAGCGATGTGTTTATGATTCTCAGACTTCTGACGAGTTTGAGAAGTCTTGGGAGGTATTTATTGACACTTACAATTTGCATAAAAATGCATGGCTTGAGAGTCTCTATAGCGAGCACAGGCATTAGGTTCCTGTATACTTGAAAAATACATTTTGGACTGGGATAAGCACAACTCAGAGAAGTGAGAGTATGAATGCCTTTTTTTTTTTTTTTTTTTTTTTTTTTTTTTTTTTTTATGGATATGTACATTCAGGGACTACGTTAAAAGAATTCATCGATCAATTTAATAATGCATTGAGGAAGAAAGTAGAGGATGAGATGGCAGCAAATTTTCACTCATTTAATTGCACAATCCATTGTATATCTCATTTACCCATGGAGAAAAAATTTCAAGCAGTATACACGAATGTTAAATTTAAGGAAGTGCAGTCAAAAGTAATTGGGTTTATCTATTCTCATTATGTTATCATAAAAGCAGAAGGGGCAATTACCACATATCAAGTTAATGACCAAAGGGAAGTTGAAAATGACATCAAGAAGTCAACTTTCCAAGCGTACTTCAGTGAAGATGAGTGTGAGGCAAAGTGCATGTGTGGACTATTTGAGATGAGAGGAATTATATGTAGGCACATTCTTTCAATTTTCACCACAAGCGATGTCCAAGTGTTGCTAAAAAAGTACATTATGGAGAGATGGAGTAAGGACGTTAAATGTAGATATGCTCTCATTCAAAGAAGTTACGATAACTTGAGTGGTAAACCAGATGTTAGTCGGTACTTTGGTTTGAGAAAATTATGTTACGAAGTAGCTACAAATCCATGTAAAAAAGAAGGTAATTCCCTGAACATGACACAAAAGCTAAAGGCAATGAATTTGATTTACACTAAATCAATACCCCAGGCCACAGTTGCAAGCATACATACTTCCATTAATGCCTAAACTAGAAGTTCCAAAAAATTGTTGAGTCTTCATGTTGTTAAGGCAAAGGGAGGCCCCCATCAAAGAGGAGACAACCTATAATAGAGAAATTGTAAACCAAAAATAAAAAGGCTAGTGGCAAGTAGCAAAAAAACAATGTTGGAATATTTAAATAATGTGATTTTGATATAGTTCTAATACATTTATTTTTAAGTTATGTAATTTGTTTATATATTCAAATGTATGTAACATCACGTACGGAAGATGTATTAAACTCTCGAGAATAGGTAATACTACATGGCATACCAGAAGGTGTTGTTTCGCAACTACCTGGTACACAACAAAGCTTTATTTCTCAGGTAAATGTTAAATAATATTCCCTTTTCTCTATATTTTGAACAACTAATGCCAAGTTTGCATGAGTTTCACAAAATATTTCAAACTACTTGTAGGTGAACTTCACATGTCATGGCCCTCTCGATGATTGATGAAAGACATGGTAGATTGCTACATTTCAAACTATTTGAGATTTGAAGACGTTGTAGACTGTTCATGATGACTATATTCATAACTTTAGTTGTATAACTGTATTTTGTATTCTTGCAAACTTGGTGTATTATTGTGACGTTGGATATTTTAACCATTTTATGGGTATGGAGTTATGTTATGGTTATGAGATATGTTTCCTCATTCTCAAATTTTTATAGGTTGGTCATGTTAGTATTGAAAACATAGCATATCAAATTGTCTGAAAGTATAACAACATTTACAACGCAGATTCAAAGAGTTTCATACACAACTATTGGGTTTGAATATTACAATACTAATAAAGGTTGTAAATCTATCTATTACAACCTACTTAACAACATTACACAGTTTGATACACATTTGCTTAATTTGTAATTGTACTTAATCTTATCCAACAACAAAATATTAGAATTGTAAGTCTCAAATACATGCAGGGTTGCATGCATGTATGATCAATATCTTTCATTATACCATGAAGCTCATTCTGATTATTTTGGATGTCATCTTCCAATTTCTGAACCTATACCCTTGCACATTGGAGTCTTCCTCCCTCTTTTGGAGCAGTTAAGGCCTTCTTGCAACAAACATCTAATTAGTGTGGAAAATTACAATTAATACAAAAATATCTAAAAGTTTTGCACAAACAGGACTAATTAATGTTTGCCTCTCTATTGTAATTTGGACAGGAATAAAAATGTTGGATTGGATTTCTTGGTGTTTTCGATAATTTTAAACGTGTCATCTCTCTACATAAACATTTTGGAGCATGATTCGAGGAACGATTAACCAAAGAAGATGAAGAATGAAATGAAGACATTGCATTTCAAAAATAGAAACAATTTTTGAGACTGTGTTATGCCTACAACGAATAAGAAAACGTGACTCTAAATCATTAAAACAAGCAGGTGAAAAGCAAGCAAATGAGAAGAAAAAAAAACATGTAGTTTAATATATTTGTACATAAAGGCATTAAAACAAGGAAAAAAAAATTAGGATACAAGGAAAATTTCATTCTGGGTTAATATTTTCTAGATTCTATCAAGTTTTTTGTTCTAACTAGGTAGTTTATAATAGATTTGTATATAAGTGCATAAACGGATGAAGGGTAACCCATTAAATAGAAGAAGATAGCCAACAAATCATACAAATGCAATGCAATATTGTATCTTACAAACTTGTCAAAAAAAATATATATATTGTATCATACAAATCATACATAAACTTCAAGCCTGTATATATTTAAAAATTAAATATATATTTTATTCTATATAAATTAATTCTTTTACTTATCAAAAATAAAAATCGATAGTTGCATGTGCATAAACATAACACTCGAGAGATATCTTGGGATATATTCAACTCTTTACATTTATTGTTTTGAATGTTCTATTTTTCCTAGTGTAGGTTGACAAGAAGCTTTTGAAGAAATATTCTATAGAGCATCCTTACCAGAACCTTCCAGATTTTGCTGATAAGGTATTGTTTTAAATTTACCAAAGAAGATTGCAAGCTATTGGAAGATGAGTGTAAGGCAATGACTTGCAAAATTTCATATTGCAGATTTATAAGATCGCTCGAGCTGAGGCTTTTGGCCGCTCGAGCGAATTCAGGCAGATTCAAATGCTTGACTGCCGCTCGATAGTGAGCTCGAGCGGGTTGTGGGAAAACAAAGATCGCTCGAGTGGAGGCTTTTGGCTACTCAAGCGAAGTCAGGTAGAGTTGAACGCTTGATGTGCGCTCGACAAGCCGCTCGAGCGAATTTAGGTAGAGTCGAATGCTCGATGCTCGCTCGACACATCGCTTGAGCGAATACCGTATTTTTCCAGATCTAAGGTTTTCCGCCGTCAGAACATATAAAAGAGATTTTTCACCATTTGGCCGAACTTTTGGACTGGAGAACACTTTTGGGACAGAAAAACACAGCTAGAAGGATTCAAATTATCTGTTTTGGTTAGGGAATTCCATATATTGCACGTACGTTGGAATCATACACGAGCACAGACAGGAGAAAAGTATTGAAATATTTCCTTGAGTTTTTGAAGACGAGTTGCGGCTGCGAGGAGTATTTTTCAGCGTTTATTTTCTTCCAATATTTTCAAAACAATTATGATGAATTCGTTTATGTTGAATTCCCTTTCTAGCATGAGCTAAATTTTATTTATTTTAGGAAAACGATGTAACCTAGTTCCGAACTATGCTTGATCGTTTATGCTAATTTAAGGCAATTCTCTCTTTGTTTATCTGATTTATTCTGAGTTTATTGCTTCTAATTAACTGGCCATTAATTAGATGATGTTTAATCTTGTGATTTGCTATCGAAAGAGAGAATCATAGGGTAGATCTTGGATATTTCAGCATAGGTAAGTATAGAGATCGAAAGACTTGTATGAACCTATGTAGTAATTAAATCATTGGTCTTATTGCTTTCTTGATTATTTAATTTGAATATTCTTGTGCGAATTGATAAACAAGAATAATTTCCAATTGACTATTGAAAGAGGCTTTTGGATGAATTAGAGATTTGCTAATAGATAAAAAGAATTAAATTAAATTAGTTGGATGAGTAAAGCATAGTGAATAATTAGGTAAAATCGATTTCCTAGAAGTTTTCTTTCCCATTAATTTGATCTTCGAACATCAGTTTTATTTCCTTTGCGTATTTCTCTTTGAGTCGATTTTAATTTAAATTGCAACTACAAAAATCTTAGTGATTCCTCTAGATAAAATCAAGATTAGTATAATTTTGGTATTTGACAAAAGTAAGGTACCAATCCTTGAGGACGATACTCTTCTTATCACTTTATTATAAAACTATGATACTGTGCACTTGCAGTTTTGCATCGGTCAAGTTTTTGGCGGCGTTGCCGGGGATTGGTTTATTCTTATTCTTTTTGTCAATATCGATACTAAGTAATCTTGGTTTTAATTTAGAATTTTATTTTAAGTTGTTCTTATATTTTATTGTTCTACAGGTGTGTTTTTTATGTTGGATGCGCCGTGCTAAATCTCGTGATATTATTCCTTTTGATCTAGAGATTGAAAGAACTCTTAGATCATGAAGAAAAAATAAGATACTAGCCATGGCTGAAGAAGAAAATGAGGCACTGCCACGCACCTTGAAGGGCTATGTACGTCCAGTTGTGAATGGAAATTACTCGAGTATAAGGCGCCAGACTATCAATGCCAACAACTTTGAGCTCAAACCAGCTTTGATTAGCATGGTGCAGCAGGCTCAATTCAGCGGATCACCACTTGATGATCCCAATATTCATTTGGCAATGTTCCTGAAGATTTGCGACACTGTAAAGATTAATGGTGTTACTGAAGACACCATTAGATTGGGATTGTTTCCTTTGTCTTTGAGGGACAAGGCTAGAGGTTGGCTACAATCTCTACAATCAAGAAGCATCACTAGTTGGCAAGACATGGTTGAGAAGTTTCTTGATAAATTCTTTCCTCCTGCAAAAACAGCCCAACTCAGGAGTGAGATTGGTCAATTCAAGCAAAATGATTTTGAGTCACTCTATGAAGCGTGGGAAAGGTATAAAGACTTGGTTCGACGTTGCCCACAACATGGATTGCCAGATTGGTTACAAGTTCAGATGTTCTATAATGGGTTAAATGGGCAAACTCAAACTATAGTTGATGCTGCTTCTGGTGGAACTTTAATTTCAAAGACAGCTGAGGGTGCTACTGCCCTTTTGGAAGAAATGGCCTCAAACAACTATCAATGGCTAACTGAGAGGATTTTGGCTAAGAAAGTTGCTGGAATTCATGACTTGGAGCCGATAGCAGCCCTTTCAGCTCAAGTTGCTACTCTATCTCATCAGATTTCAGCCTTGACAACACAAAGGATACCACAAAATACCAAATATGTTGCATCTACAAGTATGATAGTTCCAAGTAATGAAGTGAGTCAAGAACAAGTTCAATACGTCAACAATCGGAACTACAACTATCGTGGTAATCATATGCCAAATTACTATCATCCAGGGCTTCGAAATCATAAGAATTTGTCATATGGAAATATAAAGAACGTGTTGCAACCTCAACCTCCTCCAGGATTTGATAGCCAACCAAGCGAGAAGAAGATGTCACTTGAGGATGCCATGGTTTCCTTTGTTCAGGAGACCAATGCAAGATTTAAAAAGACTGATTCACGGTTGGATAACATTGAGAATCATTGTAGCAATATGGGAGCTACTATGAAGAATCTTGAAGTGTAAATTGGGCAACTAGCCACTACCATTAATGCCCAATAAAGAGGAGCTTTTCCTAGCAACACTGAAGTGAATCCAAAGGAACAATGCAAAGTCATCACACTTAGGAGTGAAAAAGAAATTGAGAGGTCACCATTAAAGGAGAGCAAGTCCACCCCTACCGCTGCGAACAATGGCCAAATCAAAGATCAAGTAGAAGAAGAGGAGATTGTCAATGATACACTAAGAGAAACAGACTTGCCTCTAGCAATTTCATTTCCTGACAATCCTCATATTCTTGCTCCTCCACTTCCTTATCCTCAGCGTTTTCAAAAGCAAAAATTAGATAAGCAATTTTTTAAGTTTTTGGATATTTTTAAGAAAATTCACATAAATATTCCTTTTGCAGATGCCTTGGAACAAATGCTAAATTATGTCAAATTTCTAAAGGACATCATTTTCAAGAAGAGAAGGTTGGAGGAGTTTGAAATAGTAAAACTTTCTGATAAATGCAATGCCATTCTTCAAAAGAAATTACCTCAAAAATTAAAAGATCTGGGCAGTTTCACTTTGCCTTGCACTATTGAAAATTCATTTTTTGATAGAGTTTTATATGATCTTAGTGCTAGCATTAATCTTATGTCACTTTCTGTTTGCAGGAAATTAGGACTTGGAGAGATAAAGCAAACAACAATTTTTTTGCAACTAGAGGATCGGTCCATCAAGTATCCACGTGGAATCATAGAAGACGTATTGGTAAAGGTGGATAAATTTATCTTCCCTGCTGATTTTGTGGTGTTAGACATGGAAGAAGATGAAGAAGTCCCTCTAATTCTTGGCCGACCATTCTTGGCTACGGGAAGAGCTTTGATTGATGTTCAAAATGGTGAATTAACATTGAGAGTTAATAAGGAAGAAGTTATGTTCAATATCTACCAAGCCATGAAATTTCCAGAAGATTCAAGTACTTGCTTCCAGGTTGATGTCATTAAGCAATGTGTAGAAGAGGCCTTTCAAGAAGATATGCCATCCGATCACTTAGAACGATCATTACAGCAGGTTACATCACTTAATAATGAAGTGGGGAAGTTAGAGCCGGTGGTACCAAAAATTGATTCTATGAAGCGGAAGAAAAGATTCAGCAAAATACAACTCCGGAGTTGAAGCAATTACCTGAGCATCTTCGTTATGCATTCTTAGGTGATAGTAATATATTTTCACTGATTGTTGCTACATCACTCACACCCGAAGAAAAGGAAAAGTTGCTGCGTGTATTGAGGGAGCATAGAACAGCCTTGGGATAGACTATTTCTGACATAAAAGGAATAAGTCCCTCCATTTGCAAGCATAAAATTTTAATAAAGGAGCTTTACAAACCAATGATCGAGCACCAAAGAAGATTAAATCCAGCAATGAAGGAAGTCGTGAGAGCTGAAATTTTGAAACTCCTTAATGCTGGAATCATTTATGCTATTTCAGACAGCTCATAGGTAAGTTCAGTGCAAGTTGTACCAAAGAAGGGTGGAATGACGGTGGTGAAAAATGACAATAATGAGTTCATTCCTATAAGAACGGTCACGAGATGGTGTGTATGCATGGATTACTGCAAGTTGAATAAAGCAACAAGGAATGATCATTTTTCGCTTCCATTCATTGATCAAATGTTGGATCGATTGGCTGGGTACTCCTACTATTGCTTTGTAGATGGTTATCCGGGGTATAATCAAATTGTCATAGCTTCTAAAGATTAAGAGAAAACTACATTCACATGCCCCTATGGAACATTTGCTTTTAGGAGGATGCCCTTTGGATTGTGCAACGCCCCTGCGACATTTCAACGTTGCATGATGGCTATCTTTTCTGATATGGTGGAAGATATAATGGAAGTTTTTATGGATGACTTTTCAGTTTTTGGTACATCTTTTGATCATTGTTTGCATAACTTAGCACTTGTTTTGCAGAGATGTGAAGATAAAAATCTAGTCCTGAACTGGGAGAAGTGTCATTTCATAGTTCAAGAAGGGATCGTGCTTGGCCATAGAGTTTCATCTAAAGGAATTGAGGTGGATCGAGCCAAAATTGCAACCATAGAAAAACTACCACCTCCAAAGAATGTAAAGGGAATCAGAAGCTTTTTGGGACATGCGGGATTTTATAGAAGATTTATCAAGGATTTTTCTAAACTCTCTAAACCTTTATGTAATCTTCTTGAGAAAAATTCTGCATGTGACTTTGATGCTATTTGCGCAGGCATTTAATGCAATCAAGGAGAAACTAATTTCAGCACCAATTGTGATTGTGCCTGATTGGAGTCAGCCTTTTGAAATTATGTGCGATGTAAGTGACTATGCAATTGGAGCAGTGTTGGGACAAAGGCGAGACAAACTGTTTAGAGCCATCTATTATGCAAGCCGGACATTGAATGAAACTCAATTGAATTATATGACAACTGAGAAAGAGATGCTTGCTGTGGTGTTTGCCTGTGACAAATTTCGATCCTACCTCATTGGTACAAAAGTAATAGTGTTCACTGATTATGCAGCATTTCGTTATTTGTTTGGCAAGAAGGATGCTAAGCCGAGGCTAATTCGTTGGATCCTCCTTCTTCAAGAATTTGATTTGGAGATTCGAGATAAGAAAGAAAGTGAAAATTTAGTGGCTGACCATCTCTCTCGGTTAGAGCAAGAGGAAAAAAGACCAGATTCAATGGTCCAAGAGGCTTTCCCTGATGAGCAGTTGTTTGCATGTGAGATCAACCTTCCATGGTATGCTGATATTGTTAACTATCTAGCTTGTAAAGTTTTACCACCTGATCTTACTTACCATCAATGCAAGAAGTTTTTTCATGATGTGAATTATTATCTTTGGGATGAGTCTTTGTTGTTCAAAAGATGCCCAGATCAAATCATTCGAAGATGTGTGCCGAAGAAGAGATGCAAGACATCCTCCATCATTACCATTCCTCATCATATAGAGGACACTTTGGAGCCATCCGTACAACAGCTAAGGTACTTCAAAGTGGGTTATTTTGGCCTTCTATTTTTTGTGACAGTTACACTTTGGTGAAAACTTGTGACCAGTGCCAACGTATGGGAATATTTCAAAGCATCATGAATTACCACTGAAAGATATTTTAGAAGTTGAGTTGTTTAATGTTTGGGGAATAGATTTTATGGGGCCTTTTCCTCCTTCTTTTGGTTTTGCTTATATCTTATTAGCAGTTGACTATATGTCAAAATGAGTGAAAGCAATTGCTACAATAACAAATGATACAAAGGTAGTGCTCAAATTTCTGTACAAGAATATATTCACAAGATTTGGCACTCCACGAGCTATTATTAGTGATGAAGGGACTCACTTTTGCAACAAGTTGTTTGATAATCTTCTTTCTAAATATGGTGTAAAGCACAAGATAGCACTTGCTTATCATCATCAAACTAATGGCCAAGCTGAAATTTCAAACAGAGAAATCAAGAACATCCTTGAAAAGACAGTCAAAACCAATAGAAAGGATTGAGTGAAGAAGCTTGATGATGCTTTGTGGGCATACCTTACAGCCTTTAAAACACCTATCGGGATGTCTCCATACCGATTAGTGTTTGAAAAGGCATGTCATCTTTCTGTGGAGTTGGAGCATAGAGCTTATTGGGCTGTGAAAAAATTTAACTTTGATTTGAAGGCAGCAGGTGAAAAGCGATTTCTTTAATTGAATGAGATGGAGGAGTTTCGGAATGATGCATATGAAAATGCAAAGATCTATAAAGAAAGGACGAAGAAGTGGCATGACAAACAGATTCTTAGGCTAGAGTTTGCACCAGGACAACAAGTTTTACTCTTCAATTCATGACTCAAACTCTTCCCAGGAAAGTTAAAATCAAGATGGACAAGTCCTTATACAATTCATGAAGTTTTCTCTTTTAGAGCAGTAGATTTGAAGGACAAGACAAGGAATATTTTCAAAGTTAATGGTCAGAGATTGAAGCACTACTATGGAGAACAAGTGGAGAGGAACTATGCATTTATTCCTCTTGGAGATCCTAATTGATGAAAATTGAAAAGTCTGGCTGTAGACTTTAAAACAAGCGCTTATGGGAGGCAACCCATAGATCTATCTTTCATTCTTTCATTTATTTTATTATCTTTACTTATTTAGTTTTAATAATTTGGTTTTTGATGCAGGTTTATTTAGCATGAATAAAGAGCTGAAAAATTTTAAACTACGGAAGATTCATCATGAAACCAGGGAAGTTCCTTTTATTTCTTCAATCCTTTTTACTTTTGCATTACAATGAGGACATTGTTTAGTTTAAGTTTGGGGGTGTAAACTCCTATAGTCATTTGATCCTTTTGTTTTCTAAGTCTTGGGTTGTTGATGGGTTATCTGATTCTCTTACCAAGCATGCTTGGAGTAAGATTTAATTCTCTATGACTCTGAAATTTGTGATTGAAGATGGTTTTGAGAAAAATTTTCAAAATTTACCAAAGAAGATTGCAAGCTATTGGAAGATGAGTGTAAGGCAATGACTGGTTTGTGTGTCAATTATATGTAGAGCAAAGGTTATCTATATGTGGGTTAGAAGAATAGAGGGCAAATGGGGAAGAATTTAATGGCTAATATGCTGATTTCAATATGCTATTATCCATTAAGAAAAAAAAAAAAAAAACTCATTTTTGGTCCCCCCCCCCATCCAATATTGTATCATACAAATCACTTAAACAGTTGGACTTAAATGCAGTGCAATTTACTGAAAATGAATACAACTACAAATACAAACCGGTTGCCCCTAACAAGAAAAACAAGTGAGTGAGTTGATAGCATTCAACTACAACTACAAATTATGGACAACACTTGTAATACGTAAATGATAGTATTCAAGTAATAAGTGAGTTGCAAGAAGACTATCAACAAGTCTGAAAGTTCAAACACATACACTGCAAGCATGAATTACATAGAATCAATTCACAAATTTTATCAAACAAGTAGAGTGCACATAATCAAAATTAGAAATTTTTTAAAAACAATTAAAGATCTAAACACAAATTCACAAAGGAATAATTCTTATTACAATCTCCATTCGGGGTCTGCAGCAAAAATAACAATTTTATCCAAGGTAATATTGAGCAACAATGCAAAACCAATTCAAGGTTCAAACTTAAATAGAATTACATGCACAAGAAGATACTGAAGGATCCTTAAAATCATTATCAGACTTTGGTACTCAGTTCATAACCCATATTGTTGGTTTACTAAGAATGCACCAATGGAATTCCACAGGGAACTTCATTCCCCTTCACTCAGAATTCGGACAATGAGTGGTTTCATCTATACAAGGTATACGATTGCCCACGTAACAAAGCAAAAGAAGAATACAACATTATAACAAAGAAACAACTACATGTCGACAATCTCGATTTATAATTGCACCCAACAAGAAAGGAAAAAAGTATCAGATTATTAGGGATTTCCTCACCAATCGCAAAGAAGGGATTTCCTCACCAAAAACAAAGGCTAGTGAATAGTTAATTAGTGACGACGTTAGACGTAGATTGCGATGGGAAGCAGTGATGGCGATGCTCAATGGGGCAAGCTCTGGGTATGGAAACTTCAATTGGTTTATGGGGCAAGGGCCAGAAGACCTCTAAGAGGTCTGTTTTGTTTCCTGCAATGCAGATCCTGAATGGAGACTGCAATAAGAATTATTCTAATTCAAATTATCTCAAGAAATGGAATTCTCACAAGACCAGAACTTTGCTTGTCTAACAACCCATGGCAAATTATGGTGATTGCAACTTTACGTCGCTTAGGATGTTACTAGAGAGGGAAAGATAGGAGAGTCTTTGTTTTGTATGTTCACTTTTCACTCTTTTTAAGAGTATGTAAAACTTTTATTTAAAGAGTTTTCTATTGGGGTAGTTAATTAATTTCCCTAAAGTTAAGTGATAATTGTGGGGAGTTAATTAACTCAAATGGTGGGGAGTTAATTAATAACTTCCCCATCCCATGTGGACACGACATAAATAATAGGGTACCCACTATTAACAGTTTCAAATCCCGAAATATATTTTATTATCCTAAGTATCATTCTAAGTTCTTCTTAAATAATATTTTTATTCTCGCGATATTTTTATACCCTCCCTTATCTTTTTGTTATGTTTTTGTTTATCTTTACTCTTATTTTCTCAATTCTTCATTACATTGTCCACATTTGGAGATGACACGTTACAATGACAGCTCCCCCCATCCAATTGCCATTTCGAGGGCATGTGATTGTACTGAAATATTACATATTTTTATACATTTAGAACTAATATATTTTAATTCTTTCATTACATTATTATTAATTTTAGATGGAAAAATGATTAATATGCATAAATCTGAGTTGTAATTTAAATTGATTAATAACACGATTTTATGCTTACTTTTATAACTTGTGATTTAATTGGGTAATATTGTTTTACATGCATAACACAATTTTGATATTCTATTCTTTCTTTTTTATTTTTTTTTCTTATTTCTATTTTTTTTAGGTCCAAGGACTATATAAATTAAAAATGAGAAAAGTCAAAAAAGTCAAAAAGCAAAAAAGCACGGGTACAATTTCAATTGGGATTTGAGTAGGACTTTAAGACTTGGACGGCAACCATTATCCTATGGAGACTTTGACGTAGGGGAAAAAGAGAATATTATCATTATTGAAAGCATTAGAACACTGTGGTCATCTTCAGCCACACACTACTATTCTATTTAACATTTTCACACCACACAGGAGAAAAAAAAATTGCTTTTTTTAGTTTCTGATTCAATTCACGCCGCACGTATTTTTTCTTTTGGAGATCCAATTCACGCCGCATGGCAACACACACTTTGAGGAATTGAAGTGTGTTGAAGAGCTCCTTGAGGGGTCTATTTTTGCTATAGTCCAGCATCTTCCACTGCTTTCAATCTCCATCCCCATTCATTTGACTTTCTCTTTCCATTATTTACTTTTTATTTAATTTCAATTTGGAATTTATGGTGTATTCTTGATATTTTTGGATTAAAAATAGGGCATTTTATTTTCTGTTTATTTTATTCTATGTCAGTTATTTTTCTTGTTTCTTTAAACTTCTATTAAATATGCATTACAATTACATTTTAGATTAATTTCAGTTTATTATTTAATTTTCAGACTAATTAAAATTGTTTAGTGTAGTTGAATTTTTAATTGTTAATTTCAATTTATTAGTCTTTTACGTTCCATTTTGATACTAAAAAAAATCTAAAAGTATGAATCTAATTTATGACTAGTGTCATTTTTATTTCCATTGCACTCTTGTATTCATTGCATATATCATCACTTTTGTTTGTGAAACTTTTCACCATTATATACCAGTTTGGATTTAAGCAACTTTCTCCGAGGAGATGATTTAGGAATTTTATTCCTAATTATTACATGACATCCTCCTGCACTTGGGATATCCTTTGTGTTACTCATTTTTTAGTGAGTCAAGTTTTTGGCGACGTTGCCGGGGATAGTTGTCTAACTTAAATTTAAACTCTTTATTTTTTATTTTCATTATCTTATCTCTGATTACATATTTCATTTGCCATCTACCACTTAATCACTTGGACCTTATATATGCTATTTAGACTAATATTTCATGTCATGGGTGAGAGACAATTCAAAAAGGTTGCTTAGAGTTGCATCGAGTATTGAAAGTAGTTTACACAGTTCAGTAATAGATAGCTCTTCTGTCACTTCTATGAGCGAGGATATTGAAATTGAACAAACTATGACTGCACCTGCACCATGCACTCTTAAGGATTATTTACAACCCATTCGCACCACTACACTTTCATGCATTGTTTTATCCGAAACTGCACCTAATTTTTCTATTAAGCATGGTATGATGTTGGTGATACCTAAGTTCTACAGGATGGATTCTGAGAGTTTTTACCAGCACCTAACAGATTTTGAGTTGGCTTGCACTACTTTTATTACTAGGGTCATTACTGATTAATTTATTATACTTCATTTAGTTTAATTCTTTAAGGCCTAATTCTATCTCTAGTTGGTATGATATGCAACGAGAATTCTTACAAAAAAATTTTCCTTTTCAGAGAACTTAGTTTTTACAAGAGCAAATCGGTCAATTCAATCATAAACCTGATGAGACTTTTCAGGGCAGTTGGGAAAAATTTAAAGATTCGGTAAACATCTGTACACATCATGGTTACGAATCTTGGAGGTTGGTGAACTATTTTTACACTGGTCATACTCCAGAATGCAAGCAGTTTGTTCAAATGATGTGCAATGGGAAATTCTTTAGTAAGGAACCTAATGAAGCATTATCATTTTTTGACTATCTTGCCGAGAGCGCACAACAGTGGAACACTCGTATTGATTGAGTGTCGTTAACAGCACAACCACTAAAGGCTATTTCTAGAGGGGGCATATATGAGATTAAGGAGGAAACTGATATTCAAGCCTGAATAGCACATTAACTGAAAGACTAGAGGTTATGGAAATGAAAAAAGTGAAAGCTGTGAAGGTAATAGAGGCATGTTCTATATGTGTTGATTTGAATCATAAGACCCAAGATTGCCCGATTATACCAATATTTCAAGAAAGTGGGTCTGAGTAGATGCAATTAGCTAATTGCGTTAACAAAACATAGAATCAGCTTTTTTTCAATACATAATCTGAGGTGGAGGAATCACCCAAAATTCTTATGGAGAAATGATTAGCCTGGCCGGTCTCCAACATCTTCGCAGCAGCCATTTCATCAATGTGCTCTTCAGCACCAGTATCAGCCATGTCAGAGTTCTCAGAGCTATCCTTATGTAGTGTCCCTTGGATTTTAGCCTCATGTAGCTGCACAGAGTTCTCAGCCTTTATCGTCTCCAAAGAAATCTCTAAACGACAGTATGGCACAATTGGCTAATATACTTCAGCAATTCATAAATATTCAGGCCACCACAAACAATCAGAACACTCAGGCCATAAATGAGTTGTGTGGCACTATTAATAAGATGAGCACAACATTGATCACTCTAGAGAAAGGAAAATTTACAGCACAACTTCAGCCTAATCCTCAAATATACAGGCAACAACAACAGCAAGTGCATAACGTCTCAAGGGACGTTATTGAAACAACAAAGATTGTTCTTACATGGATAGACAGGTAGTTAATTCTAAACCTGAAGATGTAACAGAGACTGATGAAGCTGAGATAGAACCAGATGAAGTGATTATAGAGTCAAAAAAGCCTGTGGGTGGAGAGGTCGAAACTAGTAGGGGGTACCAACTTGTGATTCCCTATCCTCAGAGATTGACAACTGGGCAAAAGAACAAATATCACACTGAGATTCAAAAGATCTTCAAGCAATTAAAGATTAATATTCCACTTTTAGATGCCATACAACAAGTGCCTTCATATGCAAAATTTTTTAAGGACTTATGCATAGTGAAGAGGAAGTTGAATGTGAAGAAGAAAACTTTCCTAACAGATCAAGTTAATGCATTGATATTGAGCGAGACTCCTCCAAAATTTGGAGATCCCGACTCTCCCCACATTTCCATTATGATTGGTGAGTCAAGCATTGGGAGAGCTCTACTTGATTTGGGGAGTAGTGTGAACTTGCTACCATTCTCAGTGTATGAGCAGTTAGGATTGACTGAGTTGAAAAAGACATCCATCATGCTACAGTTGGTTGACAGATCAGTTAAAGTGCCGAGAGGTATAGTTGAAGATGTTCTAGTCCAAGTGGACAAAGTTTATTACTCAGTGAATTTTGTAGTTCTTGACATGCAGCAGCCAGTCTCCACTAGTCACCAAGCGTCTGTCATCCTTGGTCGCCTATTCCTTGCGACTTCCAATGCACTTATCAATTGTCAAAGTGGAGTATTGAAGCTCACTTTTGGAAATATGACATTGGAGATGAATGTGTTCAATGCTTGCAAGATGCCTAGTGGATGCGACGATTTAGATATGCAAGTTGTTGATATGGTGTATGATTTTGACGTTTCGGAGTTGTTATCAGCATTTGATTCTGAGAGTTCATCTGAGAATGGCTTTCCTGAGTAGTATGAGGTTCTTTGTGAGACAATTCCTACGTCATTCAGAGTTGATATAATCAGATGGGCAGTTGACAGAGACAATTGGGTCTCTTCAGTTATCAGATATGAGTTACATAAGAAATTGGCGTAGGCCAGTCTTTGAAGCTCTTGATTTACCAGGAGCCATGAAGTCATCAAAAGAAGAAACCCCAATACTAGAGTTGAAGCCACTACCCAAGAACTTGAAGTATGTTTTTCTGGGCCCAATTGAGGATACATTTCTAGCGGTCATTTCTTTTTAGCTCACTTTGAAGTAGGATTAACAGTGTTGAGACATCATCGAGGAGTGATAGGCTGGAATATTGCAGATATCAAAGGTATTGACCCTTCAATTTGTACGCACAATATTTTTCTGGAAGGAGATGTGAGACCAATTCGTGATGCACAGCGAAGGTTAATCCTACCATGAAGGAGGTGGTGAAGAATGAAGTGCTGAAATTGTTAGTTGTGGGTATCATCTATCCTATCTCCGACAGCAAGTGGGTAAGTCTGACACAGGTAGTACAAAAAAAATCTGGTTTAACTATTATTGAAAATGCTAATGGTGAGTTGATCTTGACTAAGAAGGTAACGGGTTGGAGAATGTGTATTGACTACCGAAAGTTGAATTCGGTCAGTCGATAGATCACTTCCCATTACCTTTCCTAGATCAGATTTTAGAAAAAGTACATGGTAATGCTTTTTATTGTTTTTTGGATGGCTTATCTGGTTATTATCAGATTGCCATAGCACCAGAGGATCAAGAGAAAACCACATTCACTTGCCCCTTTGGTACTTTTGCTTTTAGAAGAATGTCATTTAATTTATGTAATGCACCTGTTACTTTTCAGCGCTGCATGATGAGCATTTTTTCTGATATACTTGATGATATGTGTGAGGTTTTTATGGATGATTTTTCTATGCTTGGTAAATCTTTTGATGTCTGTTTAAAAAATCTTGCTGTTGTGTTGAAGAGATGTGAAGAGAAGAATTTATTGCTGAATTGGGAGCAATGTCAGTTTATGGCTACTAGTAGTTTGGTACTTGGGAATTTAGTTTTTGAATGTGGTATAGAGGTTGACAGGGCCAAGATAAAATTAATATCTCAACTGTCTATTCTTAAGATAGTGAAGGATATTCGTTCTTTTCTTGGTAATGTTGGCTTCTATGGGCGTTTCATTCAAGCCTTTAGTAGTATTGCAAAACCATTATGTACTTTATTGCAAAATGATACTACTTTTGTTTGGACTGATGAGTGTCAGCATGCTTTTGAGACCCTAAAGGAACACTTAACAGTTGCACCTATTATGCAAACTTCTCGATGGGATTTGTCGTTTGAGATTATGACTGATGTTAGTGATTTTGCTCTTGGTGCCTTTCTTGGCCAAAGAGTAGACAATAAGCCTTCAGTCATTTATTATGTAAGTCAAACTTTGAATGATGCACAGAAAAATTACACCATCATCGAGAAGGAGTTATTAGCTGTTGTGTTTGCCTTGGATAAATTTCATTCTTATATTATTGGGTCTCATGTTATCATTTTTACTGATCATTCTGCTCTTAAGTATTTGTTAGCAAAGAATGATGCTAAACCCAAGTCGATATGTTGGATCCTTTTACTCCGAGAATTTGACATCACTATTCGGGATAAGAAGGGAGTTGAAAATGTGGTAGCTGATCACTTGTCACGACTGCAGCTACCTGATTTATCTATATCTATTCCTCCCTTAATAAAATTTCTCTGATGAGCATCTTTTTGCAGTGTCACGCACTCCATGGTTCGCAGACATTGTGAATTACTTGGTCACTGACCGGATGCCAGAGCATTAGACAGCCCAAGACAAGCGTAAGTTCCTTGCAAAGGTACGATTTTATTACTTTGACACTCCTTATCTTTTTAAGTATTGTGCTGATTAGTTGGTGCGTCGATGTATTCCTGATGATGAGTTTATCTCTATTTTTCTCTTTGTCATATTGGGGCTTATGGAGGCGCCATTTTGCAACTAAGAAAATTGTTGCCAAAATTTTGCAAAGTGGACTCTATTGGCCCACTATTTTTAGAGATGTGGAGTCTTTTTGTAAGGCATGTGAGCCTTGTCAGAAACTTGAAAAAATCACAGCACGTAATATGATGCCCCTTTCCCCTATTCTTACACTTGAGATATTTGATTGTTAGGGGATTAACTTTATGGAACCATTACGAAATTCATTTGGGAATTCTTATATTTTAGTTGTTGTGGATTATGTTTCAAAATAGGTAGAGGTCATACCTTGTAGAACAAATAATCATAAGGTTGTTATCCATTTCTTGAAAGAATTGTTTGCATGTTTTTGCATACCCAATGCGATTATTAGTGATGGGGGTTCATATTTTGTAACAAACATTTTTAAAAACATATGCAGAAATATGGAGTGACCCACAAAATCTCTACTCCATATCACCCCCAGACTAATGGTCAAGCTGAGTTGGCAAATAGAGAGATCAAACTTATTTTTGAAAAAACAGTCTGTCCCACTCAGAAGGAATGATCTAAAAAACTGGTTGATGCTCTCTGGGCTTATAGGACTGCATTCAAAACTAACTTAGGGATGTCACCTTATAGATTGGTTTATAGTCGGGCTTGTCATTTACCTATTGAGATTTAGTATCGTGCTTTATGGGCTATTAAGCAAATTAACTTTTCACTTGATGTTGCCAAAAGTTTAAGAAAGTTGTAGAGTTCAGAGCTTCATGAAGTAAGAAGGGAGGCCTACGATAATTCTCACTTGGCAAAGGAGCGAATGAAAGTCTTGCATGACAAGAAGATCCATGATAAACATCTTGTCCCTGATCAGAAAGTGCTCCTCTATAATTCAAGATTATATATTTTTTTCGGGAAGTTAAAATCCCGATGGAGTGGGCAGTACATTGTAAAGGAGGTTTATCCTCACGGGGTTGTAGATATTGTCAATCCGAAGAATGGCAATAGCTTCACTGTCAATGAACAACATTTAAAGCCGTTTATGACTGTCTTTTATCCAAACGAAGAGATCTTGCTTGTGCAAGATTCCAAGGAAGTTTTTTTTTTTTTATTTTGATTGATTGATTTATTTATTTCTTTAATTGTATTTTATCTTTTATTTATATTTGTTATTTTGCTCTCATTTATATCACATGATTGGTTGTCTGTGTTGCTTACTTATTCTTGTGCACTTTGTTTTCTTTCATTCGATTCATTGAAGACCATGTCTCTCACTAGTTGGGGATAGCGTGTGTGCACAGATTTAAAAAATAAATTGCATTAATATGATGTGCCTTGATACATATATGATTGACACACACTTCATTTCTAGTACTTTGTGAAATTTGAGTACTTTTGTGGAGTGGTTGAACAGAATTATTTTGTAAAGATTTATTTTCAAGCTTGAGCATAGAGCATGATTTCTGATGCATCATGTTTGTTGATATATGGTTTGAAACATCGGGCTGCTATACTTATTGAGATGAGATTCGGTAAGATTTATATAGAACAAAGTGAAAAGTTTGAAGGGCATTTTGCACATGCTTACATATGTAGTGTTCATCATTTACTATCCACTGATTTAACATAGGAGAAGTAAACTACAAGAGTATCAAGCCATGCTAAAAAAAATGAAAGAAAAAAAAAAGGAAAAAGAATAAAAAAAGGATTTGAAAAGAATCGAGAAAAAAGAAGAAGAAGAAAATAAATGCAGCTTAGTGAACTTTCCTAAGTAAAGGACTAGAAACAGTTACCCTAACTTTGGGGGTTGAGTGTTTAACCTTTAAACAGAATTGGCGTAAAAACTGTTAATCTCTTGGGTTTTGAGGTAGTTAGAATCAGTAATGATTAATCTTATTGTTGAAGAATCCTATGACAAATCCTGGCTATTACTGAAGAACACACAACCGTGTAGCTACACACAAATCTGAATTCTGAGACATTTTCCCCAATTTTATGTGAATGATTGTTGAGACTGTCTTAGTGGGTATAGCTCCTGGGGTTGAGTAGTCATGGATCACCTTTTGTGAGAATTAAGAATTATGTTTGATTGGTTTTGTTTGAATTTCAATCTTTATGCAATGTTTATCTCAACTAATTTTCATTATTTTGCTCGAGGATTAGCAAACTGCTAGTTGGGAGGTGTGATTGAGCTGAAATATTGCATATTTTTATACATTTATAACCAATATATTTTAATTCTTTCATTACATTATTATTAGTTTTAGATGAAAAGATGATTAAGATGCATAAATCCGAGTTGTGATTTAAATTGGTTAATAGTATGATTTTATGCTTAATTTTATAACTTGTAATTTAATTGGGTAATATTTTTTTACATGCATAACACAATTTTGATATTCTATTCTTTCTTTTTATTTTATTTTATTTTTTTTCTTATTTCTATTTTTTTTAGGTCTAAGGAATACACAAATTAGAAATGAGAAAAATCAAAAAAGTCAAAAAGCAAAAAAGGCACGGGTACAATTTCAATTGGGATTTGAGTAAGACTTTAAAACTTGGACAGCAACCATTATCCTATGGAGACTTTGACCTGGGGCAAAAAGAGAATATTATCATTATTGAGAGCATTAGAGCGACGTGGGCATCTTCAACCACACACTACTATTCTATTTAGCATTTTCATGCTGCGCAGGAAAAAAAAATTGCTTCTTTTAGTTTCTGATTAAATTCATGCCGCACGTATTTTTTCTTTTAGAGATTCAATTCACGCCACATGGCAACACACACTTTGAGGAATTGCAGTGTGTTGAAGAGCTCATTGAGGGGTCCAATTGTTGCTACATTCCAGACTCTTTCACTGTGTTAAACCCAAGGTTTCAAGATTTGTGTAATTATATATCTACACATGGATTTTGATGATAACAAATGAATTCAAAAAATAAAGAAGTCTCAAGCTCAAGTTATCTACACAATGGAGTCAAGCATAGAAGGAAACAAGCATGAGCAAAAAGGGAACAAGTTCACATTAAAGTCATAGAGTAATGTTGTAAATCTCTTAAAAATTTGAAATTAGGATTAAGGCTCAAAATTAATATTTTATCATAAAGTATTAAAATACATTTTCTACATTTGTATGAATATTTTGAAAATTAAAGTTGAAAATTTTGAAAGATGATTGATTATCATCTTTCACATATGCATACCTTGATTAAATGATTGAACTTTGAAAATATTGAAGATGATTGATTGTCATCTTTTACATGTGTATGTTTTATTTAAATATTTTTAAAAATGATTGATGCTTTTTTTGACTTATGCAAAAGGTAGATGATTTTGTTTGAAAAATTTAAAAAGTCAAGTGTGCTCCTTTTATCGTATGTCAAAAGTAAAAGATTAGGTTTGAAGTATTTGAAAAATGAATGATGTTGCCTTTGACAATTGAAAAAGAAGAACATTTTATTTGATTTTTTTGAAAAAGTGAATGATATTGTCTTTGACATGTGAATCTTTTTAAATTTGAATATGAAGTCTTATATGCCTATAAATAGATCATTTGAGAGCTTCACATTTACTACACCAAGAGTATACAATATTCATTCAAAACTTTCATTCTCTATTCTCTAAGCATTGAGCCTTAATTCTTGTTCATTTTGAGAGATATAGTTTGCACTGTATTATTCTTATTCCACTCATTGAATAGTGTTTTCTGATAACCTACCCACTATCAGCTTTTATATCAGTAAAAGGGTGTGTATAACCCTTGTGTGTGTAGAAAGTGTTCTACACAGGGAATAGTTGAATCAACGTGTAAGGTGATTGTAAGTGTAGAAGGTGTTCTACACGGATCCTTTGTAGCGGTGTTGTTCAAAGGTGTAATAGATTTCTATCTCCACCTGAAAGAGGTTGAATAGTGAATTTGAGAATTCTCAAAGGGTAGCTTGAGGCGAGGACGTAGGCAGTGGAGCCGAACCTCGTTAACATATTGAGTTTGCTTCTCTCTTACCCTTACTCTTTATATTTATTACTATTTTGTATTTTGTTTATATTTTATATTATATATTTAATTTATAGTTGTTATTTTTTTTAATACAACTCAATTCACCTCCCCTCTTGTGTTAGTCATCTGGGTAACAATTGGTATTAGAGCTAAGAGCTCTATTATAAGATTAACTATCTTTTGAGTTAAGATCTTATGGCTAATATTGCAGCTTCATTTGATGAAGGTCAATCTAGTAGTCGACATCCACTCTTTTGTGGAGATAATTACTCATTCTGGAAAGTTAGAATGAGAATATTCATTCACGCTCAAGGTCGAGAAATATGAAAATGCATTGTAAATGGATCTTATATTCCAACAAAAGTGGT
Organism: Carya illinoinensis; assembly: GCF_018687715.1. Classification (NCBI taxonomy): domain Eukaryota; kingdom Viridiplantae; phylum Streptophyta; class Magnoliopsida; order Fagales; family Juglandaceae; genus Carya; species Carya illinoinensis. Next base: position 12,134,950 of record NC_056758.1, read on the forward strand.
TGATGGAGTAAAGGTCAAAAAGGAAGAAGAAGAATTTGATCGTGAAAACGATAGACTTTATATTTTAAATTTAACTGCTATGAATTTAGTATTTAATGCTCTCAATGGAAATGAGTTTAATAGAATAATGACTTGTGCTACGGCAAAAGAAATTTGGAATAACTTGGAAGTTACTTATGAAATCAAAAATTTATATTTTTACTCATGAATATAAAATGTTTAAAAAAAATGATAATGAATCTATTTTTAGTATGCACACTCGTTTTACTAACATCATAAACAGCTTGACAGCTCTTGGCAAAGTTTATTTCAAAGTGGAGATAGTAAGAAAAATTCTCAACTCTTTACCAAAACACTGAGAATCAAAAGAGACAACGATTCTTGAAGCTAGAGACCTCAAGAAACTCGAAGTGAATGAATTCATCGGGTCACTTATCACCCATGAATACACATTGAAAAGAGGAGAAGAAGAAGGAAAGTCAAAGAAGAGCTTGGCACTTAAAACTGTTCCTCATAAAGTGAAAGTGATGAAGATGAGGAAGTTACGATGATAACAAGAAGAATTCAGAGGTTCTTAAAGAAAAATAAAACTCTTCTCAGGAAATCCTTCAAAAAGTTTTCCAAGAAATATTCAGGTAAAAATGACACTTTAATTTGTTATAAATGCAATAAGCCTGGTCATATCAATCCAGATTGTCCTATGCTAAAGAAAGATCGAAACAAGGACAAGAAAACAATGAAAACTACATGGGATGATGATTCAAGTAGCTCAGATAGTGAAACAAGTAATGGAGAATCAGCAAATTTTTGTCTTATGGCTAAAGATGACATTGAGTTAACAAATCTTGATAATATTGAAAATCTTTCATATGAAGAATTGCAAAATATTTTAGAAGAGGTACATGAGGAATTTGAAAAATTGGGTATCAAGTATACTATTTTGAAAAAGAAAAATTCTTCTTTAACAAACGAAATTGATATTTTAAGAAAAGAAAATATCATTTTGAAAGATGAAAATCTTGAGTTGAATAAGAAGAAAACCAATTTAGAAAATATTTTTGAAAACTTTACGAATGGAGAAAGAAATTTTGAAAAACTTCTTGGTAGTCAAAGATGTGTTTTTGACAAGGCAGGTTTGAGATATATGCCAAAACAAAAATACAAACCTTATAAAAATTTCTTTGATAATCCTTCTACATCAAAGACTAATATTCAAAATTCTTTTCATAAAAATAATTTTGTCAAAAAGAGATATTATTATAATCATTCAAGTTCTTCATATATGTCACATGCTATTTGCAATTTCTGTAATAGAAATGGTCATAATTATCATACTTGTCCTATTAGAAGAAATCATACAATGACTATTAGGGCCATATGGGTACCTAAAAATCTTGTTTTTTCTACTACTAATAAATAAAGGACCCAAAGAACTTGGGTACCAAGAAAAATCATTTTAATTGTTTTTATAGGTATGCATGAAGTCATTCACAAGAAAAAACAAATGGTTTTTAGATAGTGGATGTTCAAGACACATGGCGGGAGACAAGACTAAGTTCTTTGATCTTAGATCTAAAGTAAAAGGACAAGTGACATTTAGAGACAACTTGAAAGAGAAGATTGTGGGAATATGTAAAATTGGTAATGAATCTTCTCTTATAATTGAAGATGTTCTACTTGTTGAAGGTCTAAAACATAATCTTTTAAGTATAAGTCAATAATGTGACAAAAGATTTACAGTTACTTTCAAAATGGATAAGTGCATTATTTTGAATGATCATGATTGTAATATTTGTTTTATTGCTTTTAGAAACAATTATGTTTATACAATCGATTTTGAAGAAATTATCTTACAAGATGCTATTTACTTTTCAGTTCAAAATGAAACTAGTTGGCTATGGCATAGAAGATTAGGTTATGCCAATATGGAACTTATTTCAAAACTTTCAAAAAATAATCTTGTGAGAGATTTACCAAAAACAAATTTTTTTAAAGACAAAATTTGTGATGCATGCTAATTTGGTAAACAAACAAAAACTTCTTTTAAAACCAAGAAATATATTTTCACTACTAGACTATTGCAACTGATACACATGGATCTTTTTGGACCAAATAGAGTTGTAAGTCTAGGAGGAAAATATTATGCATTTTTTATTGTTGATGATTTTTCTAGATATACTTGGATCATCTTTCTTGCTCATAAAGATGAGGTAGTACCTTTACCAAGTTATCCAAGAGAATTCAAAATGAAAAGAATTATACTATTTCAAGTATCTGAAATGATAGGGGAAAAGAATTTGTTAATAAAAATATTGAAACATTTTGTGATGAAAATGGTTTTGTGCATAATTTTTCTGCTCCTCGAACTCCTCAACAAAATGGGATAGTAGGGAGGAAAAATAGATCTCTTCAAGAGATGGCAATAACAATGCTCAATGAGAATAACTTGACTAGTTATTTTTGGGCTGAGGCGGTAAGTACTGCATGTTATGTTATAAATAGAGTTATGCTAAGATCTAAGTTAGATAAAACCCCCTATGAGCTTTGGAAT